>NC_056743.1:858413069-858440569 GCF_019279795.1 Protopterus annectens | reverse complement strand
GAGCCATGGCCTCAAGCTAAACTCCAAAAAGTGCATAGTCATCCCCTTTGGCAAAAACAAAGTGCCCACAAATTACCACATAGGTGGTAATCCATTAAGTACAGAAGTAGTAATTAGGGACCTGGGGACCCAAGTTGATAGCAATCTCTCATTTGACAACCACGTGGCCAAAGTGCTTCGGAGAACATTTTATATAGCCCACCTAATCATCTAGATCAGGGGAGGTCATCGTGCCTCTTTACTCATCCCTCATCAGGCCCATAATTGAGTACAATGCCCCTTTTGGGATGTACCTTACCAGACACCTGCAGCAACTGGAAAGACCCCAAAAGTACCTCACCAAGAGGATCAAAGGGCTCAAACAGATGCCATATGCTGCCCAGTTAAAGAAACTCCAGCTCTACTCAGTGGCATACCGCCTGCACAGAGGCGATCTGTGCCTGATGTATAAATCCATGTCCAACCCGGAATTAATGGACATGCTGCACCTCAGATTCATAACCCAGGGGCTCCCTTCACTCTGGAATAAAATCCCAGTCCAGGTTAGGCAGAGTCCCTCATTGACTCTCTTCAAGAGGAATCTTGATGAGTGGATGGGAGATCGTAGGTTTACCCCGGGTATCACTTCTGTGTCAGTGTTAGACAGAGGCACAGTATACTAACCTCGAAAAAGGGCATAGCAAAATTAATTTAAAATGGGTGGCGAAAGCCAAACACACTATGGCTAGGCTTATAAATGCCCTAGGGCAGATAGGTTCATAGGTTCATACTAGGCTATGTGTATATATAGTAAAGAGCCACACTGCATGCCACCTTAGGCATAAAAGACGGACTGGTCCTGAGGGCCACCCTGTCCGGGTAAAAGATAATGAAAGGCTCCACTGCCATGAGAGCCTGTAGTTCTGAAACCCTTCTAGCTGAACTGCCTGCTAAAAGAAAGGCCGTCTTCCAAGAAAGACATTTTATGTCCACAGTAGCAGCTGGTTCAAAAGGAGGTAGGGTTCGTTTTTCCAGCACAAAATTGAGGCCCCATGCAGGAGTCGGTGCTCTCCTGGGAGGTCTTAAATTTTTGGCCCCTCTGAGGTACTGCTTTAGCAGGGGATGAGAAAAGAGAGGAGGCTCTGTGTTCTAATGAGCGGAGATGGCAGAGGCATGGATTTTTATTGAAGAAAAAGATTGACCCTTGTGAAGCATCTCAGTTAAATATTGCAAAATCTGAGGAATATTGGGCTTTGCTGTGTCTATTCCTTGTGCTTGGTTCCAAGCACAGAATCTCTTCCATTTAATCAGCATAAGATTTTCTAGTACTAGGCCTTCTAGCCTCCAAAATGACATCCATCACAGGTTTACTGACAGATATGATTGGTGAAATTAGTTGATTAGCCATGCTGCAAGATTCAAAGTTTGAAGCAGAGTGTGCAGAATTTGATAGTTCTGTTGAGACAATAGATGAGGTGTTTGTACCATGGAGGAAGGTGTGACATATTCCTTAGAAGCAGGTACCAGTGTTGGCAAGGCCAGTCCGGAGCAATCAATCAGAATCATTTTTGTTTTTTCCTGTCTGACTTTTAGTAAGACCTTGGAGAGCAGAGGCAGAGGGGGAAAGGCATAGACTGATAGGTTTTTCCAGCTGAAGGATACAGCATCTACTTTCCAAGCTTTTTTGTGAGGAGTTCTTGTGCAGAATTTGTCCAACTGATAGTTTTGGGGAGAGGCAAATAGATCTATGTTTGGGCTCCCCCATTTTCGTGTCAACATGCTGAATATTTGTGGATCCAGTTTCCATTCGTGTGGGTCCATAACATTTCTGCTTAGGTCGTCTGCCAGAATATTTTGCTTTCCTGGCAGGAATTGAGCTTGAAGATGTATTTGGTAAGTCAAGGCTGTGTTCTACAAGGCCATGGCTAGTCTGCAAAGAGGGTAGGAGTGGGTACACCCTTGCTTGTTTATGTACCACAAACTGTGGTGTTGTCCGTCTTTATCAGTAGTTGTCCTGGATGTAGGAAGTCCTTGAAAGGTTGTCAGAGCATTCTGTACAGCTAGCATTTCTTTCTGGTTGAAATGTAGATGCATTTGATTTGGGATCCATTCGCCCTGAATGCATCTACCTGCCAGATGGGCCCCCCCCCCCCCAAGCATAGTCTGATGAGTCTGTAGTCAGGGTTTGGGTGGCAGGGGGTAGAATGAATGACAGTACCTTGTTTTGGTGACATGCCTCTGCCCACCAAAGGAACTCCTGTTGCAGGCAGGGAATTAGAGGAATCACTGTTTCCAGGCTGTGACAATGTTGACTCCATAAGCTTTTTAGGTACCATTGAAGTTCCCTCATATGCAGTCTTGCATATGGAATTAGTAGAATGGAGGAAGCCATGAGCCCCAAAGCCTGCAGAATTTGTCTTGCAGATAGCTGGGTTTTTGTTGCCACTTGTTTGCCACTTGTTTGAAGTATGTTGTCAATTGAATTTGTTTGTCTGGCATGAGGTAAGCCATCTGGACAGTTGTATTCAAGCTTGCACCCAGGAATTGAATTATTTGAGAAAGCACCAGTTGTGATTTCTTTTCATTTATGGTGTACCCTAGGCATGTTATAAGTCTTTTTACAAATGCCAGATATTGAAGAAGAGTGTCCCTGTCCTCTGCCGGAATGAGACAATCGTCCAGATATGGATAAATTTGAATGTTTCTTTGTCTGCAAAATGCAATTACTGGTGCCAGGCACTTCGTGAAGACCCTGGGCACAGTAGATGAGCCAAAGGGCAGTGCAGAGAACTGGTAATTCATATAGCCTGCTTTGAAGTGGAGGTATATTCTGCAAGATTCCCTGATTGGGATATGCAGGTATGCCTCTTAAGTCTAGAGTTACCAACCAGGCATTCTTGCCTAGCATAGGCAGTAGCTGTTGCAGAGTCAGCATCTTGAATTTTGGAATGTCCGGGAAAGTATTTAGAATGGAGAAGTCCAGTATTGGACGCCATGATTTGTCTTTTCTGGGTAACAGGAAAAAAGTCTTGAATAAAACCCTTGTCCTTTTTTGGTACTGGTTGAATAGCCCCCATATCCATGAGGGACATGACTTGTTTCTGGGCCTAAGCCCACTGATTTGGGGGCAGATCTGGCCATCTGTTTGGAATCGGCAAAGTGTAGAAATGAAATCTGTACCCCTGGAATACTATATTTAAGACCCACTTGTCCTGGGTAATTAGATGTCAATTTTGAGCATGAAGCGCTTTTTTCCCCCCAAAGGGGCCGCCAAAAGATAAGTGCTTGGAGATGGCAGAGGAAAGTCATTGAGACTGTTTACCGTAGGGTGGTGCTTTGCTACCTCCTGATTTGGAGGTGGAGGCACCCCATTGTTTTGTCCTGTAAGATCCTTGTGACTGAAATCTGGAGCCTTTGGAGCGTCTGGGTTTGACCTGAGCGGTCCTGTTGGACACTGGAAAGGACCAATTCTTAGTAGGCCAGTTCCTACTGAACCTGGGTGGCTGCACTTGCAAGAAATATTTTACAGTTTGCATAGATTTAGCTTTGTCTTCCATCTTTTTTAAAACTTCTTCTGCCTTATTACCAAACAGACTGTCCTGCTGCAAAGGAGCATCCAACAATTTGGCTTTAACATGATCAGGCAGATTTTGCTCCTTGAGCCAAGCATGCCTTCTTATCACAGATCCAGTTACAGCGGCGCTGCAAGAGGCCTCCAAGTAATCAAAACCACATTGCAAATTATGCTTTCCAACTTGTTCAGCTGAATGCAATAAATCCTGTAACTCTATTTTCCACACAGTCAGAAATCAACATAATTTTCTGTTTCAGTAAGCCCATAACATGCTGTTGATATTTAAGCATATGAAATTGGCAGTTTAAAGCCCTGATTGCCAAGCTTGCAGACGTATAAACCTTCTTACCCCATCTATCCAGTGCCCTGGAGTCTCTATCTGAAGGGGTAGGATTTTTGGCTGTAGAAGCCTTAACACCCTTGAGACCCTGAGAAATAGTTTCAGGGTCAGCAGCAGGATTTTTGAAAAGAAATTTGTGGGAGTCAGGAAGCCTGTAATATCGGTCTGGCTTACTAGGAACCGGAGGCAGAGAATCATCAGCCATGCTGGATTCTGAGAAAACATCATCAACAAATGTCTAAAACAGGAGGTATAGCCAAAGTTGTATGCTGAGGAAGAAGAAGAAAATCCCTAAGCCTCTTTTTGGATTCTGAGAAGTCCTGACTCGCCCAATGAAAATGTTCCCTTAAACTATGCAAAGTCTCTCCAAAAGAGAAATCCTCAGGAGGAGAAGCAGAAGGGATGTATTCCTCTGCATCAGAGTCCTCATAAGGTGGAATAGAAAATTCCTGATCAGAAAAAATGGAAACCTGATCTGAAGATTCATAATCAGTGCCTTGCCTAGGCCTCTTAGCAGGGGGGGGGCTGGGAACCCCTGATTCAAGGTAATTAAATCCTCAGCCATTTTGATCATTTGTTTTTTAGGCATAGGGGCCTGAGCATGTGGCTCATGTGTCGGTTTTTTAGACATAGAAGTAGGTTTTGGCCTTGTTTTTGATGATGGCGTCAGTTTAACATACAAATGTTGAGGCCTGAAAACACCCTCAGAAGCCAGTACCTGCTCAGCGGCTCCGGACCCGCGGGTTAAATACTTGCAGAATCTCGCGGCATACCGGACTCGGTAGAGGCCTGTGACTAGCGAGCATCAGGGGCTGCGAAAGCACCTCACTGAGTACTGGCGAACCGGCAACTGGCTTAGAAGCTTCATAATCAGTTTTGGACCTCGACGGCCTGTCTCATCTTTTTCCTTGCATTTTTTGTGAATTCCGGTAGTTGGATTGCTAACAGACGACATTTCAGGATAGTTAAATCTTGAACCAAAGTATTTAGAAGCAAAAATATACCGACACTTAATAGTGTGTTGGTTAAATTTAGCACAAAACTGACAGCAAGGCACGTTGTGATCAGGGCCTAGGCAAGGAATACAGTACAAATGAAAATCCTTAGGAGGTATTTGCTTCCCACAAGTAATACAATTATTAACTTTTACTGACATTGGTAAGGAGCAAGAAAAAGTTTCCCCAACGGGGTACTTAGCTTTTGTTTGAAGACTTCGGTTCTGAAACTCGAAAACGAAAATTTCAGGAGTCTGCCGACCGGCACTTGCGAACTGCTTCTGCTTTGGGCACTGCACAGCAAGAAAGCCTGATGTAATAGCATTGGCTGCATGTTTTATACCTCTGAATACCTGACGTCATGGAAGAAGAGACAGCAATCGACACAGGACCCAAGACTTTGTTTATCAGGCCGACTGAGAGCTACTGCAAGCAGATAACCCAAATGTGAAGACTGCAACAGTGAAACACGAAGAAAATACAGTTGTGTACACTTAGCATAAATGTAGATGTTAGAGTGTATTCACTGTTGCAGTCATCACATCACAAAGTCTTGGGTCCTGCGTGGGTTGCTGTCCCTTCTTCTGTGACTTCAGGCCATTAGGGGTATAAAACATGTAGCTGACGCCATTACATCAGTTTTTCTTGCCCCAGATGTCAGATGCCCCCACAATGGGAAGCAACTAAGTCTATAAATAAACAAGATTATACCTCCAACAAAAAAGCACACCCACCCAAAGGAAAAAGCAAAGGAAAGTAAAGTAGAGGTATATTCAAAATAAGAAGGGGGCTGGAGGGATGGTAACCAGGACTGCAACAGTGAATACACTCGAACATCTACATTTATGGTATGTGTACACAACTGTACTATGTTCTTCATGTTTCTCTGTTGCAGTCATCACTTTTGGGTAGACTCCCAAAGCTAAGGATGGGAGGAGGAATTTAAATGGAATTAGGACCAGCTAAAAGGCTCTGCAAGACTGCAGTGGCAAAGCCAGCTCTGGATTTAGAGAAAATTGGCAGAAGGTAATGCTTGGTGAAAGTCTGTACAGAACTCCATGTAGCAGCTTCTAGGATGTCCCTGGTAGGGACGCCTCTGAGAAAGGCTGTCAAGGTAGATGCAGCCCTGGTAGAGTGGGGTCTGATCCCCTGTGGGATAGGTTTTCCATGGTGTTTGTAGCAGAAATGAATGCAATGGCCTATCCATTTGGAAATGGTTTGCTTTGAAATAGCCTTCCCCTCTGCCCCTGCAGCAAATGCCAGCAGCAGTTGATTAGATTTCCTTTGAGGTTTAGTTCTGTCTAAGTAGAATCTAAGTTGTCTGTGCACGTCTAAAGAGTGAAGAATCCGTTCCCCTTTGTTCTGTGAATTAGGAAAGAAGGTTGGCAAATTTATGGACTGATTAAGGGCCACACTGGATACCACCTTGGGCATGAAGGAGGGATTGGTCCTGAGGGACACCCAGTCCGCATGAAAGACGATGAAAGGCTCCACTGTCATGAGGGCCTGTAATTCAGATACCCTTCTTGCTGAAGTGATTGCTAAAATGAAAGCTGTTTTCCAAGAAAGGAATTTTAAGTCTGCAGTGGCAGCTGGCTCAAAAGGAGGAAGGGTGAGCTTTTCCAATACAAAGTTGAGGTCCCAGGCTGGAGTTGGAGCTCTCCTGGGTGGTCGTAGATTCTTGGCCCCTCTGAGGAACTGCTTAAGCAGTGGATGAGAGAAGAGGGTGGTTCTAAGTTATAATGAGCGAAGATGGCTGAGGTGTGAATTTTGATGGAGGAGAAAAAGACAGGCCCTTATGAAGCATCTCAGTTAAGTATTGTAAAATCTGAGGTAAATTGGGAACTGTTGTGCTCGTCCCTTGAGATTGGTTCCAGGCACATAATCTTTTCAATTTTTCATTGTAAGACTTTCTAGTACTAGGCCTCCTTGCCTCTAAAATTATATCCATCACTGGTTTACTGAGGGATGGTAAAGGAGAAATTATGTAATTAGCCAGGCTGCTAGATGCAATGTTTGAAGTTGGGGGTGCAGAATTTGGTTCTCCTGCTGAGACAGAGTAGGAGTCTGAAGCAGGTGCCATGGGGCGAACAGTGACACACTGCACAAGAGGGGGTACCAGTGTTGGCGTGGCCAGTCTGGTGCAATCAAAATCGTCCTTGGTTTGTCCTGTTTGATCTTTAGTAGTACTTTGGAGAGCAGAGGCAGAGGGGGAAAGCATAAACTGATAGGTTTTTCCAGCTGAAGGACAGAGCATCCACTTTCCAAGCTTGTTTTCCCAGCTGAAGGACAGAGCATCCACTTTCCAAGCTTGTTTGTGGGGAGTCCTTGTGCAACATTTGTCCAACTGATAGTTTTGGGGAGAGGCAAACAGGTCTATATCTGGGCTCCCACATTTGCTTGTCAACACGTTGAAAATCCTTGGTTCCAGTTTCCACTCATGTCGGTCCATGAGGTTTCTGTTTGGCTCGGCTGCCAGTGTATTTAGTTTTCCTGGCAGGAATTGAGCTTGTAAATGGACTTGATAGCTCAGGGCTGTGTTCCACATTGCCAGGGCTAGTCTGCAGTGGGGGTAAGAATGTGTACCCTCCTGCTTGTTTATGTACCACATAACAGTGGTGTTGTCTGTCTTTATCATTAATTGTCCTGGAAGAATGTGGTCCTTGAAGGCTGTCGGAGCATTCTGTACAGCTAACATTTCTTTTTGATTGATATGCAGGTGCATTTGACTTGGGTTCCATTTGCCCTGAATGCAATTCCCTGCAGGTGGGCCCCCATGCATAGTCTGATGCGTCTGTTGTTAAGGTTTGGTCAGCATGGGGTATTGTGGATGGTAGTCCACTGTTTTGGTGGCAGGCCTCTGCCCACCAAGGGAATTCTAGGTGTAGGTAAGGTATAATAGAAATCATTGCTTCTAGATCCTGTAATGTTGACACCATAGGCTTTTGAGATACTAGTTCAGTTTCCCCATATGCAGCCTTGCATATGGAATTAGAAGAATGCAGGAGGCCATGAACGCCAAGGCTTGTAGAATTTGCCTTTCAGATAACTGGGTTTTTGTGGCCACTTGTTTGAAGTAGGTTGTCAAATGAATCCGTTTCTCTGGCATGAGGAAAGCCATCTGGGAAATTGTATTCAAGCTTGCTCCCAGGAATATAATTTGTTGACAGGGCACCAGGTGTGATTTCTTTTTGTTTATGGTGTACCCCAGACAAGTCAGTACCCTTTGAACAAAGGCCAGATGTTTCAAACGTATGTCCTGGCTTTCTGCCTGAATTAGACAATCGTCCAGGTATGGGTATATTTGAATATTTCTTTGCCTGCAGAATGCAATGACTGGAGCTAGGCCACTTTGTGAGTACCCTGGGCGCAGTAGATAAGCCAAAGGGCGGTGCACAGAAATGATAGCACATGTAGCCTGCTTTGAAGCTTAGATATCTTCTGCAAGACTCCCCGTCAGGGATGTGCAAGTATGCTTCTTTTAAGTCTAGTGTTGCCAACCATGTATTTTTGCATAGCATAGGAAGCAGCTGGTGAAGAGTCAAAATCTTGAATTTTGGAATCACCAGAAAGGTATTTAGAGTAGAAAGGTCCAGGATAGGATGCCATGTATTTCCTTTTCTGGGTACCAGGAAAAGTTTCAAATAGAACCCTTGTCCCCTTTCCTCTTCTGGTACCAACTGAATAGCCCCCATGCTTAAGAGAGAGAGTACTTGTTTTTGGGCCACTGTCCACTGATTTGGGTGTAGATCTTGCCACCCATTTGGTGTTGGTAAGGTGTGAAAGTGAAATCTGTATCCTTGGGACACTAGAATTAAAACCCATTTGTCCTGGGTAATGAGTTCCCAGTTTCTGGCCTGCAGACCAATCTTTCCGCCTAAAGGAGCATTCAGTTGGGAAGTGCTTGGAAGTTTTAGAAGCAAGTCATTGAGACTGTTTTTCCATAGCGGGGAGTCTTACTACTCCCCGATTTGGGAGTGGAAATCCCCCACTGCTTAGTCTTGTGTATCCCTTGGGACTGAAACCTGGGGTTTCTGCTATGTCTGGGTTTGGCTTGACAAGACCTGGAAGGGGCTGAAAAGGACCAATTCTTAGAGGGCCAGTGCCTACTAAATCTAGGAGGCTGAACTTGTAAGAAATCTTTAACAGTTTGCATAGATTTAGCTTCATCTTCCATTTTTTTTAAGAACTTCCTCAGCCTTGTTGCCAAACAGGCGGTCCTGGTTTAAGGAAGCATCCAACAATTTAGCTTTAACATGATCAGGTAAAGATTGCTCCTTGAGCCAAGCATGCCATCTGAGCACAGACCCAGTAACTGCAGCCCTGCAAGAGGTTTCTAAAGAATCAAATCCACATTGCAAAGTATGTTTTCCAACCTTTCAGCAGAATGCATTAAATTCTGTAATTCTTTACTTTCCACACAGTCAGGAATCAACATCATTTTCTGTTTAAGCAATCCAAAAACATGTTGTTGATACTTTAACATATGAAACTGGCAGTTTAAAGCTCTAATGGCCAAGGCTGCAGACGTGTAAACCTTCTTACCCCATCTATCCAGCGTCCTGGAGTCTCTATCAGAAGGGGTAGGATTTTTAGCAGTAGAAGCCTTAATGCCCTTGGGTCCCTGTGAAATAGTCTCTGGATCTGCAATAGGAATTTTAAAAAGGAACTTGTGAGAATCAGGAATCCTGTAATATCCGTCAAGTTTTCTGGAAGCAGGAGGCAAAGAATCAGGGGCCAAACTAGATTCCGAGAAAGCAATATCAACAATGTCTAGTACAGGAGGAATAGGTAAAGGCCTATACTGAGGCAGGAGTAAGAAATCCCTAAACCTCTTTTTGAAGCAGAAAAATCCTGGCTTTCCCAGTGGAAATGCTCCCTTAGAGTATGTAAGGTTTCACCAAAAGAAAAATCCTCTGAAGGGGAAGCAGCGGGAATAGAGTCCTCTGCATTAGAATCCTCATAAATAGATAAGGGCAAATCCAGATCATCAGAAAAATCAGAATCCTAGTCAGAAGAATCATAAACAACTTCAGTCCTAGGTCTCTTGGGGGGGGGGGGGGGGGGCTGGCTTCCCCTGATTAGAGTTATAAGATCTTCGGCTTTCTTATCATTTGTTTTTTTAGACCTAGAGGCCTGAGCATGCAGCCTGGGTGTTGGATTTTTAGGCATGGTTCTAGATTTAGGCCTAAATGAAGGAGGCATCTGTTTAATATGCAAGTCCGTAGGCCTGAATACACCCTCAGAAGCCGGTGCCTGCACAGCAGCTCCTACCCAGCCAAGGTAAAGACATCCGCAGGTTCCATAGTTGAAGCATCTCACGGCATACCGGACTCTGAATGGGTGTCAGTAGAGGCATGCGAATCAGAAGTAGCAGGTATCAAGGGCTGCGAAAGTGCCTCACTGAGTACCGGCGAACTGGCGACTGGCTTAGGAGAAGCATAGTCGGCAGTTTTGGACCTCGGTGGGTTGTCTCTGTCTTTATCCTTGCGTTTTTTCGGAATCCCGGTAGACGGATGGCTCGTTACATCCGAGTGACTCCTCCAGGTGCATCTGCAGTTACCTCCTACTGCTCCTCTAGGCATCAAATATTGCTTGTTCATATTTGCATTAATAATTCCAAAACCATGCCCTGTAAAGGTATCAGAATATTTCATCTTGAAGCATACATGATGGCAAACACAATTGTATTGATATTTGACCTATGTCAATGAGTATTTGTTAGAATTGTAAGGTGATAACTTTTTTTTTTAAAGGCTCAAGCCACGCCCACTAGGAGTTAAAGGTGCACAATCAAAAGAGCTGTACTGGAAGGAATGAGTTAATATGAAAGTCCGTAGGCCTGAATACACCCTCAGAAGCCGGTGCCTGCACAGCAGCTCCTACCCAGCCAAGGTAGAGACATCCGCAGGTTCCATAATTGAAGCATCTCGCGGCATACCGGACTCTGAATGGGTGTCAGTAGAGGCCTGCGAATCAGAAAAAGCAGGTATCAGGGGCTGCGAAAGTGCCTCACTGAGTACCGGCGAATTGGCGACTGGCTTTGGAGAAGCATAGTCGGCAGTTTTGGACCTCGGTGGCCTGTCTCTGTCTTTATCCTTGCATTTTTTCGGAATCGCGGTAGACGGATGGCTAACCGACGACGTTTCTGGATAATTAAACAGAGAACCGAAATATTTAGAGGTGAAAATATACAGACGACAGATAGTGCGTTGATTAAATAAAGCACAAAAGTGACAGCAAGGTACTTCATGGTCAGGGCCTAGGCAATGAATACAGTATGAATGAAAATCTTTAAGAGGTATTTGCTTTCCACAAGTAATGCAATTATTAACTTTTACTGACATCGGTAAGGAGCAATAAAAAAAAGTTTCCCTAACGGGGTACTTAGCTTTAGTTTGAAGACTTCGGTTCTGAAACTCGAAAACGAAAGTTTTAGGAGTCAGACGACCAGCACTTGTGAGCTGCTTCAGCTTCAGGCACCACACGGCTAGAAGGACTGATGTAATGGCGTCGGCTGCATGTTTTATACCCCTGACAACCTGATGTCATGGAAGGAGGGACAGCAACCGACGCAGGACCCAAGACTTTGTTAATCAGGCCGACTGAGGTCTACTGCAAGCAGATAACCCAAAAGTGATGACTGCAGCAGTGAAACTAAGAACATCATCTTGTTTCTCTGGTGTGAGGTAGGCCATCCGGGAAGTTGTGATCAAGCTTGCTCTCAGGAATACAATTTGTTGAGCAGGGTACTACATAAGATTTCTTTTCGTTTATGGTGTACCCCAGTGAGGTTAGCAGTTTCTTTACAAATGCCAGATGATTTAATAGTATGTCCTGGCTTTCTGCCTGAATTAGACAATCGTCTAGGTATGGATATATTTGAATATTTCTTTGCCTGCAGAATGCAGTGACTGGAGCTAGGCATTTTGTGAATACCCTGGGTGCAGTAGATAAGCCAAAGGGCAGTGCAGAGAACTGATAGTGCATGTAGCCTGCTCTGAAGCGTAGGTATTTTCTGCAAGATTCCCTTATTAGGATGTGCAGGTAAGCTTCCTTTAAATCCAATGTTGCCAACCAGGCATTTTTGCCTAGCATGGAAATCAGCTGATGAAGAGTCAGCATTTTGAATTTTGGAATTACCAAAAAGGTGTTTAGGATAGATGGGTCCAGGATAGGATGCAAGGAGTTGTCTTTTTTGGGTACCAGGAAAAGAATAAAAACCTTGTTCCTATTATTCTGCTGGGACAGGTTGAATAGCCCTGATACTTAGAAGAGAGAAAACTTGCTGTTGAGCCTCTGCCTACTGATTTGGGGGTAGGACTGGCCAACCTTTTGGGGTTGGTAAGGTGTGGAAGTGGAATCTGTATCATTGAGAAACTATATTTAAAGCCCATTTGTCTTGGGTAATGAGTTCCCAGTTTTTTGCATGCAGGGCAATCTTTCCCCCTAAAGGTGCGGTCAGTTGAGAAGGGCTTGGAAGGTTTAAGGTTAAGTCATTGTGACAGTTTACCATAGGGGGGTGTCTTACTACTTCCAGCTTTGGAAGTGGGAACCCCCCCCCCCCACTGCTTAGGCCTGCAAGTACCTTGAGACTGTGGCCTAGGTGGTCTGTTGTTCCTGGATTTGGACTGAGAAGGCCTGGAAGAAACAGGAAAGGACCAATTCTTAGAAGGCCAATGCCTACTAAATCTGGGAGGCTGTACTTGCAGGAAATCTTTGCATAGATTTAGCTTTTTCCTCCATCTTTTTAAGTTCTTCTGCTTTGTTGCCAAACAGGTGGTCTTGGTTTAAGGGAGCATCCAGTAATTTGGCTTTAACATGATCTGGCAAAGTTTGCTCCTTAAGCCAAGCATGCCTTCTAAGAACAGACCCAATAACAGCCGCCCTACAAGATGCCTCTAAGGAGTCAAAACCACATTGCAAGTTATGTTTACCAAATTGTTCAGCAGAATGCATTAAATCCTGTAATTCTTTATTTTCAGCACAGTCAGGAATCAACATCAATTTCTGTTTAAGTAATCCAGTAATATGCTGCTGGTACTTTAACATATGAAACTGGCATTTTAAGGCCCTAATGGCCAAAGTAGCAGAAGTGTATACCTTCTTACCCAATCTGTCCAGGGCCCTGGAATCTCTATCAGAGGGAGTAGGGTTTTTGGCAGTAGTAGCCTTAATGCATTTGGGTCCCTGTGAAATGGTCTCTGGGTCCGCAGTAGGATTCCTAAAGAGGAACTTGTGAGAGGCAGGCAGGTACTCTAATACCGGTCAAGGTTTCCTGGGAGCCAGAGGTAAGGTGTCTGGGGCCAGGCTAGATTCCAAGAAGGCATCATCTACAATGTCCAGTACAGGAGGGATAGCTAAAGGCCTGTGTTGAGGCAGGAGTAAGAATTCCCCAAGCCTCTTTTTGGAGTCAGAGTAATCCCGGCTTTCCCAGTGGAAATGCTCCCTAAGAGTGTGCAAAGTTCCACCAAAAGAGAAATCTTCTGGAGGGGAAGCAGAGGTAATGGAGTCATCTGCATCACAATTCCTCATAGGTAGATAAGGGCAAATTCTGGTCATCAGAAGAAACAGAAATTTCAGAGTCCTGATCAGAAGGAAAATCAGTTCTAGGTCTCAGAGGGAGAAGGCTGGCTTCCCCTAATTAGAGTAATAAAGGTCTTCAGCCATTCTTTTCATTTATGTTTTAGGCATATGGGCCTGACCATGCGGTTTGGACATCGGTTTTCTAGGCGTGGATTGAGTTTTAGGCATTGAAGAAGATGGCGTTGGTTTGATATTCAAGTCAGTAGGCCTGAATACACCCTCAGAAGCCGGTGCCTGCACAGCGGCTCCGGACCCATCCAAGGTAGAGACATCTGCAGGTTCCATAGTCGAAGAAGCATCTTGCGGCATACCGGACTCCGAATGGGTCTCAGTAGAGGCCTGCCAATCTGAAGTAGCGGGTATCAGGGGCTGCGAAAGTGCCTCACTGAGTACCGGCGAACTGGCGACTAGCTTAACGGAAGCATCGTCGGCAGCTTTGGACCTATGCGGTCTGTCTCTGGCTTTATCTTTACGTTTTTTTGGAATGTCGGTAGTCGGAAGGCTTACCGAAGCCATTTCTGGATAATTAAACAGAGTACCAAAAGAGTTAGAAGCAAAAATTAACTGATGATGAATAGTACATGGATTGAATAAGGCACAAAACCAACAGTGAGGGACGTCGTGGTCTGGGCCCAAGCAAGGAATGCAGTACGAATGAAAATCTTTGAGGTATTTGCTTTCCACAAGTAATACAATAGTTAACTTTTACTGACATCGGTTTAGAGCAAGAAAAAGGATCCCCGACGGGGTACTTAGCTTTTCTGAAGACTTCAGTTCTGAAACTCGAAAACGAAAATTTCAGGAGTTGGCCGACTGGCACTTGCGAACTGCTTCTGCTTCAGGCACAGCATGGCAAGAAAGACAGATGTAATGGTGTCGGCTGCATGCTTTATACCCCTGACTACCTGACGTAACGGAAGAAGAGACAGCAACTGACGCAGGACCCAAGACTTTGATAATCAGGCTGGCTGAGGGCTGCCTGCAAGCAGATAACCCAAATGTAATGATTGCAACAGTGAAACACTAACAACATCAGATTGGAATGCTTGCAGTGCCAAAAGCACTGCCCTCAGTTCTAGAACACTGATATGCAGGTTGGCCTCCATTGTAGACCATGTGCCTTGGACGGTCATTTCCCTGAAAATGCCCCCCCATCAGGGAAGCATCCGTAGTCACAGTGTTCTTTTGGTTGGGAGGGATGGAAAGGGTGGCTCCAAAGTTCTGTCTCTGGCCTCATCTGCCAAAGTAGGTCCTGTTTGCAATGACTGGTTATCTGAATCTGAAAACACAGGGGGTGACAACTTGGGAACTACTGAGGTAACAGAAAAGTATTCTAGTGTGAAGTTTTGCGAGAGGCACTACTGGTATGGCAGCTGCCATGGATCCTAGGAGTTGAAGGGCTTCCCGTGTTGAGGCTGTGTTTTGTCAGAGTAACAGCCGGAGCTGTATCCTCAGTCTTTGTGATCTGTGGTCTGGGAGAGATACAAGACAGGAGCGGGTGTCGAAAAGTGCTCCTATGAACTCTATGGACTGGGTCGGTGCAAGGTTGGATTTCTCCCAATTTATTGTTATTCCCAATAGTCTCGCCAGGGAAAGAGTGCATTTCAAGGCTGTTGCCAGTAGATGCTTGATGGGGGTGGGGGGTGGGGGTGGTAAGGAGCCAATCGTCCAAATATGGAAACACCTGGAATCCTTGCAGTCTCAATTGAGCTGTGACCACTGCCATGCACTTGGTGAACACTCAGGGGGGACTAGATAGTCCGAATGGCAGTGCATAAAATTGTAGCGATTGGCTCTTAGCCGGAAGTGAAGTAGTCTCATGGAGTATTTGTCCATTTTGATATGGTAATATGCATTCTGGAGATCCATGGAGCACATCCAATCGAAGTTTCCCAGAAATGGGAGAATGGACTGAACCAGGACTATCCAGAATTTCGTTTGGGTGACATACTTGTTTAAATTGCTGGGATCCAGAATTGGTCTCCAGTCCTCTGTCTTTTTTGGCACCAAAAAGAACCTTGAGTAGAATTTGGATCTGTACTGGTCTGGTGGTTCTGCTTGGATGACTCCTTTGACACAGCTTTTTTTATTTCTGTAGCTGCTTCTTCCCTATGACTGGGTGGAACATCGGGAAGTCTTGTAGGGGGTTTTGGGTAAACATTGAGGGGAATAGTGTAGCCTCTGGTTATAATCTTCTGCACCCAATGGTCAGTAGTTATGGATTGCCAGGCAGCCTGGTGCAGAGAGAAACGTCCCCCAACTGCTTCCAGAGGAAAGCAATTGGGCTGCTCTTCAGGTGTGCTGATAGAAAGTACAGTTTTGTACCTACCATAAATGTAGATATCCGATAGGCATGCATCTGCAGTCCTTACAAATGGGTTGTCCTGTCGTCAGGCAGCCCTTCGGTCGGCCGGATTCCAAAGTCTGGGTCTGGCCTCAGCTGGTGTCGCACTTTACCCGACGTCATAGCGGCAGTTCTTCGGGTATAAAGGCATCAGCCGACGCCATTTTCCTCAGTGTTTCTTGCCCCAGATGCCAGGTGCCCTCTAGGAAGGATAAATTTGGATAAATGCAAATGGTTCCAAATAGTAGAGAGCAAACAAAAAATAAGCATGTATGTACATATATACAAACAAATACACCATAATAGATTCCCCCAGCTAGCTACAAGATGGGCAAATACCCTAGGAGTACCACAGAGGGGAAGGAGGGTGGGTAATCCTGACTGCAGATGCATGCCTATCGGACATCTACATTTATGGTAGGTACAAAACTGTACTATGTCCTTCAAGGATGCATCTGCAGTCCTTACAAATGGGTAGAATACCATAGCCAAACTGGGGGAGGAGGAGAAATAAGATTATGGTGTAGTTAAGATCCCTTGCAAAACAGCAGTGGCAAAACCTGCTCGGGATCTGGAGTATAAAGGTAAATTATAATGCTTGGCAAATGTATGCACGGAGCTCCAAGTAGCAGCCTCTAAAATATCTTGGGTAGCCACTCCTCGTAGAAAAGCTATGGTAGTGGCTGTAGCCCTTGTAGAGTGAGGCCTGATGTTTTCTGGAGTTTTCTTCCCATGGTAGGAGTAACAAAATCTAATGCAATTTCCTATCCACTTACAGGATTGTCTGTTTTGAAATTGCTTTTCCTTCCATCCCTGTTGCATATGCTACCAGTAGCTGGTCAGTTTTTCTATTGCTCTTGGTCCTGTCCAGGTAGTAACGTAATTGTCTATGTACATCCAAGGTATGCAACAGTCTTTCTCCCCTGTTCTGAGGGTTGGGGAAGAATGTAGGTAGGTGGATAGCTTGATTTAAAGATACCCTGGAGACCACCTTTGGCATAAAAGTGGGATTAGTTCTCATGGACACTATCTTGATGGAAGATCAGGAAGGGCTGTACTGCCATTAATGCCTGTAGCTCAGATACCCTTCTTGCTGAAGTGATTGCAAGCAGGAAAGCAGTTTTCCATGATAAGTATTGTAATTCTGCTGTTGCTGCTGGTTCGAAGGAGGAGTGTCAACTTTTCTAGCACAAAGTTCAAGTCCCATGCTGGCAATGGTGGCTTCCTAGGTGGTTTTACATTTCTAATTCCTCTCAGAAACTGCCTGAGCAGAGGATGTGAGAAGACTGGAGGATCCAAGTTGTATTCTGCTGAAATAGCTGATGCATCAATCTTAATGGAAGAATAGGACAGGCCGTTGTGGAGGAGCTCTGCAAAGTATTCCAGGATGTTAGCTATGTTTACCAGTGACACATTCTCTCCTTTTGCAGTACTCCAAATGAGATATCTTTTCCATTTTGCTGAATAATTTTTTCTTGTTGAGGGTCTGCGAGCCTCCAAGATAATGTCTTTAACCCTTTGAGATAAATCTGGGTTATTTGGTCTTATGCAATGTTCCAGGCAGCCAGCTGCAGTGTTTTCAGGTTTGGATGCAGGGTTTTGAAGTTGTTCTGTGTTAACAGCAAGGGAACTAGGGGCAGAGGCCATATTTGTTCCCGAGACATACTCCTCAGTAATGGGTACCAATGTTGCCTTGGCCAGTCTGGAGCTATCAGGATGATCCTTGGACGGTCTTCTTTGATCTTCAATAGCACCTTGTGCATCAAAGGAAGAGGTGGGAATGCATATGCTGTCAGGTTTTTCCAACTGAGGGATAGGGAGTCCACTTTCCAAGCAAGTGGGTGGTACGTCCTTGTGCAGAATTTTTTCAGTTGGTGATTGTGTGGGAATGCAAATAAGTCTATTTCTGGTAGTCCCCATTTCCCTGTAATGGTTTTGAAGATGTCCGGATGCAGCATCCATTCGTGGGCATCCATGGTAGTTCTGCTTAGGATGTCTGCTAGTATATTTTCTTTTCCTGGCACAAAAATTGCTTGTAACCGAATGTTGAAGCTCAGTGCCACATTCCGAATTGCCAGTTTTACTGCCAGCATTTCCTTTTGATTTATGTGTAGGTGCAGCTGGTCTTGAGTCCATAAGCCTTGTATGCACTTGTCCAGCATGTGTGCCCCCAACCGAGGTCTGAGGCGTTGTGATGGTCTGGCTTGGTTGAGTGCTGTGGAAGGGTAGTCCCTTGTTTGATTGACAGGCCTGAGCCCGCCATTGGAATTCTTGCTTCAGGCATGGAATTATTGGAATTTGGGTTTCTAGGCTGTGCTTGTGCTGAGACCATAAATTCCTTAGGTACCACTGTAACTTTCTCATATGTAGTCTGGCATGTGGAATCAATATTATGCAGGATGCCATGTAACCGAGAGTTTGCAGGACTTTTCTTGCTGTTAGCTGGTTCTGCTTTGTTAATGCCATGAAGTAGGAAGGGAGTTGCTCCTGTTTTCCTACTGTCAGGAATGCCATTTGTTTTGATGTGTCCAGATCTGCACCCAAGAAGGTTATCCTTTGGGATGGTATCAGCCTTGACTTTTTTATATTGACTGTGTATCCCAGGGCTTGTAGTAGATGAATGACCCTTTGCAAATCTTTTGTTAATTTGTTTGTGTTGTCCGCTTGTAACAGGCAGTCTTCCAGGTAAAGGTAAATTTGAATTCCCTGAAGCCTGCAATGAGCAATTACTGATGCCAGGCATTTCGTGAATACTCTGGGCGCAGTAGATAAGCCAAAGGGCAATGCTGAGAATTGATAATGCTCTGATCCTGCAAGAAATCTGAGGTATCTTCTGCAATTTTGTCGTATGGGGACGTGCAGGTATGCCTCCTTGAGATCTAGAGTTACCAGCCAAGACTCCTTGCCCAGCATGGGAAGAAGCTGCTGTAGGGTCAGCATTTTGAATTTTGGAACAATGAGGTATGTGTTTAAAGCGGACAGGTCGAGAATAGGCCTCCATTGGTTTTCTTTTCTTGGTACCAGGAAGAGTCTGGAGTAAAATCCTTGCCCTTGTTCCATAGATGGTACCCTTTCTACAGCTCTGATCCTTAGTAAGTGAGTTATTTGTTCTAGAGCTTCTGTGTTCTGATTTGGAGGTAGGTTTGGCATTCCTCTCTTCCTTGGTAGAGTATGGAAGTGAAACCTGTAACCTTGGTCTATTGTCTGTAAAATCCATTTGTCTCCTGTGATGTAATGCCAGTTTACTGAAAATAAGGCTAGCTTGCCGCCTAAGGGTGCCTCTAGTTGTTCCCTGGTAGGCGGTGCCAGAGCCAAGTCACTGTGATTGTCTGTACCTCACTGGTTGTTAGCCTGCCACTGACGTCCCCTGTAGGCACCTCTGGATTGACCCCTGCCTCTTGAGCGTCTATTCCTGCCTCTCGGAGCTCTGGAGGTGTCTGGAAAGGACCAATTCTTGGAAGGCCAGTTCCTGCTAAACCTTGGAGGCTGGACCTGCAAGAAATCCTTGACTGTCTGGACAGATTTTGCTTTCTCTTCCACCTTCTTCAGCACCTGCTGAGCAGGGGAACCAAACAAATTGAGCTTATCCATGGGAGCATCTAGGAGCTTTGATTTAACATGGTCTGATAAGGACTGTTCTTTTAACCATGCATGTCTTCTGATCACTGTGCCAGTCATGGCTGATCTAAAGGAAGCCTCCAGTGCATCATAGCCGCATTTTAAGGAATGATTACTGACCTGCTGAATGTTATGTACCATTTCCTGTACAGAGTCTAATGGCTCATCCGAGGACAGTTTTTTAGTTAACTGGTCTAACATAAATTCCTGATACTGAATCATGTGGAATTGACAGTTCAAGGCCCTAGCTGAAAGAGTAGCAGAAGTGTAAACTTTTTTACCCCATCTCTCTAAGGCCCTAGATTCCCTTTCAGAGGGGAGGGTTTTTTTGGTAGAGGTAGCTGCTACAACCTTGGGTCCCTGGGATATAGTTTCGGGATCTGCAAAAGGGGCCTTATACAAATGATAATGTGTGTCCGGAACCCTGTAGTACCTATCGGGCTTAGCAGGGGCCGGAGGAAGAGGATCAGGAGCTGTACAAGCATCATTAAAAGCATCATCCACAACAGTAAGTACTGGAGGAATGGCTAAAGGCCTATGCTGTGGCAAATGCAAAAAGGTTCTAAGCCTTTTCCTAGAGTCTGAAAAATCCTGGCCCTGCCATTGAAATTGTTCCCTCATAGCATGCAAGGTTTCCCCAAAAGAAAATTCCTCAGGCGGAGAGGCAGAAGGAATGGACTCTTCTGCATCAGAGTCCTCATAAGGAGAAAAAGGGGCCTCTGGAGGGTTTGAATTATCTGATTCATCAGAGGAGCCATCTGAAGAAACTGGCTCAGGGGGGCTCTACTCTAGTCCTCTTCTCTGGGGGTGGGTGAGAGGCCCTGTCTGGATGTGGTTGGGATCCCCGGATCAAAGAAATGAGATCCTCTGCTAGACTAAGCATTTGTGAACTAGAACTGGGTCTGTGAGAGGGGGTCTTAGCAGGCACAGTTTTGGTAGTTTTTGCTGCTTTAGCCCTGGCAAAGGCCTTAATCGACATGGATGTAGGAGGCCTAGCAGCTCCACGTGCAGGGGTAGAAATATCCAAAGGGATAGTATCGGATAAATCCTGTGAACCTGCAAGAGCAGGTGGGATTTCAGTAGCAGATTCAGCCAAGCTGGATGAGGCCTCGTAAGTGGCAAGCTTTCGGCCGAAGGAAGAACCGTGGACTCGGTTTCAGCTGAAACAGAGACACTCGCGGTTGGCTTAACCGCGGTTTCGGACGAAACCGCGGACCACGAGTGTCGGTCCTTTTCCTTGCGTTTTTTAGAAATTTGCGTAGTCGGAGTATCCGACAGCATAATGTAAGCAAAAGCGGAGCCGAAAAACTCTTCAGCAAATTCAGACCGACGTCTAAGCGTCCGTCGGTTGAAAGAAGCACAGGCTAGACAAGCTGCTACGTCGTGGTCTGGGCCTAAGCAAGGTAAGCAGTAAGAGTGGAAATCTTTATGAGGTATTTGTTTCCCACAATTTAAACAGTTATTCACTTTTTCTGACATCGGCTGAGGCAAGAAAGAGTCCCCAACGGGGTACTTAGCTTTTTAGAAGTCTTCGGTACTTGTAGTAGTAATCTCTGGTTCTGACCGACCGGCACTTGTGAACAGCTTCTGCTTCGGGCGCCACGCGGCAAGAAAGACTGAGGAAAATGGCGTCGGCTGATGCCTTTATACCCGAAGAACTGCCGCTATGACGTCGGGTAAAGTGCGACACCAGCCGAGGCCAGACCCAGACTTTGGAATCCGGCCGACCGAAGGGCTGCCTGACGACAGGACAACCCATTTGTAAGGACTGCAGATGCATCCTTGAAGGACATCTGTCCAGAGAAGAAATGTCCAGAGAAGGAATCACTGGGTCCCTGGTTACACGGGCCCCCTCTGCCTCGGTAGAGGCATCTTCCTGAAGAGTTACCTCCTCTGCCCCTGGAGGTATACTCGCCACGTGTTACGAAAAGGACCCAGAGACTTTTTGTGCCACAAATTTCCACTCCTCTTGTTCTTGGAAAAGGAACGCTGCGGGGTGGAAAAGCGTACACCTACAGCAGACAGGGCATTTCTGTCCTTTTCACACCTGGCTACGGAGTTTTTCACTTTAGGGCCGAACAGGGAAGATGCTTTAACTGGAGCGTTCAGGAAGGAAGACTTAAAAGGGTCTGTGAAATCACAAAGGTGCATCCAGGAATGCCTTCTCATAACTATACCTGAGCCCGCAGCTCTAACCGCCCCTTCGGTTGCATGTGACATTAACCTCATGGATGGGTTAGAGATGGATTCTAGGTTTGTGAGCTGCGAAGCAACTTTGTCACTTACCTCGTCAGACACCTGCCCTGAGAGAGTTCCAGAGAGTTTGGAGATTAAGTCTCTTTTGAGTCTCGTAAAATGTGCTAAATAATTCAAGGACCGTATGATGAAGCAAAGACTCGCTTCCCTATTCTGTCCACTGCCTGAGACTCCCTGTTGGGTGGGTGAACAGTCTGACTATCTTCAGCGAGTTCCTTTCTTGTGGCCACCACCCACCACCATAGCATCAACTGGTACACCCTTAGACCAATACAGGATCTCCTCAGGAGGGGATCAGGATTCTTCCAAGAGCACTGCACCAACAGCTGGACTAACTCTTCTGCAGGCAGAGTCACCCAGAGGTAGATGGCTGGGCACAGAAAACCTGCAGAAAGACGGACTCCTCGGAGGACGGGTTGGTGGACATAGTCACCCCTCTGTTTCAGCATTTCGAGGATGTCCCCAAAGGAGATATCAGGAGGTGACTGTGGGGACCCTTCCCCTTCATTCTAATCCATATCCTCTGTCAGAGACTCCTCAGGGGAGTCTACGTGCTTCCTCTTGCATGACTTCTTCCGTGGTGGCTCTTCAGTGGGGACTTCTGAGGAGGACTCTGAAGAAGGAGCCCCCTGCAATAGGGTTTCGTGCGCCTCTCGTGCCTGGTGTCTCAAGGCAGTGGCTTGTGTCAGCTGCAGCTCAGAAGGATGGGATGTCTAGGGTTTTGACGCAGGAGGTATGCTTCCAGAAGCAAGTGCCCTCTCCATCGCCCGAAAAGCAGGTCTGCCCGAGGAGGAATGGGAGCCCGGAACCAAGAAGGACAACCTCGGAACTGGGGTCACACCCTGCTCCACCAAACTGGCTCCTGAGGGAGAAGCCTCAAGAAGGATCCATGTCAACAGAACCCCTGGCACTGTGGATGGAACTGTAGACACGCTTGGAACCGTATTCAGGGCCAAAGAGCCTGCAGCCCAATCCTGAACTTGAGGAAGGTTCAGTTCCGAAGAGACCGAAGACCAAAGGGACGGTTCTGGGGCCACAGTGAGGTCCACTACTGGCATCGAAACGGAGGTTTCTGAGAAGGACGTCAGAGCAAGAGAGTTTGAAACCTGCAAGGTCAAAGGAGGAAAGTAGGATGGAGTCCTTGGAGAACTAATCCCAGGTCTGGCAAGTAGATGGGTCTTTGATGGAGTGGGTATCCCCCTGGCTGTCAGCAGCTGATCAACAAGGCGCACTACATCAAGTTCCGAAAGGCTCCTGGTGGATCTAGAGGATATCCCCAACAAGGAGTCTGGTTGCTCTAGGAAGGGACTATATATCTGTCCTAGAAAAGGGTCCACCAACAGGGAGTATTGGGTGCTTGCTAGGGTGTTCAACGGCACTGCTGTCCTAGTTTGGAGGACATTAAGCAGTGGGGCTAATATAGGAGTAACGGGTACCATAGACAGACTCAGTGCCGTAAGGACATTCGGTACCAGAATGGACATGGATGGCTCAGTCACAAAAGGAGTCGAAGTGATAGGAACCGAAGGCATGCTCGGTGCCAAAGAGGAGAAGACAGGTTTTGAAATATCAACTGTCAGTGCCATGGACAAAGTCGGTGCTGAAACAGGCATCAAAGGGGTTACAGTAGTTGACGGAACGGGGGTCGGTGCAGTAGAAATTGACCTAGGTTCCAAAGATACCTTAGGTATTTTAGACTTGGCAGGCTTGCCCAATTCATTGGTGGGTGCAGAAGGCACAGAGTGTGGTCTTCTCCCATCTTTTCTGGGAGGGGGGGGCCTCAGTCACTGAAAGAGACTCTGAAAAGGGCATCTTAAGGAGGCCCTTCAGAATGGACTTATTTTTGCGCTCATTTTAAGTACGCCGACTGAATCCCTTACATACAGTACATGGGGGCTGCACCGAGAGATGGCGCACCCCCAAACAATGCACACAGTCGTCATTCAGGTCACTATTGGGCATTTTCATACTACAAATGAGACACTGCTTAAAACTAGACTTCACTTTCTTTTCAGACATAATGATACACAGAGATACTGACAGGTTAAGGGGGTTTGCCCGAAGAGAAAAGGAAAAAGAAAAAAAAAAAAAAAAAACAGCAATGGTATTTAAGAAATACCACAAAGGGTAGGGAGAAAGGCCGTGCCACCAATGGTACCAAGACTACCAAAAGATAAAAAGGTTAGAAATATGAGAGAAAAATAGACTAACACACTCAGTAAAAGTTAGACTACTCAAAAAAGTCAAAAAATTTAACTATAGCTTGAGAGCTAACTTGAACGCGGCTTTACGGCTATGCAGCAAACGAGATCTGAGGTAACAGGGAGAAGAGTACTATGGGTAAAAGCTTAGCTCGAGAGTTTTTGGAAGGCAAAAGTTGGTATAAGGCTGCTTGGTTTATTGAATGGAATGAAGATTAACAACATCAGATCAAAACATCACTAACAACACCTCAAAGTAGGGGTCTTCACCCCCACACCCCCCAATGTGAGGGGCTTTGCCCCCCCCACACCCCCTAACTAAATATAATAACTCAGAGATCACACTACAGTGGGGAAAGGGGCAAATTCACACTGATGGCCAAGCGATTTTTTTCCTAGGGGGGAAAAAAAAAATCCCTGATTTGGCCATTCGCATAACTGCCGCTTCACTCTTTAAAGGTCGATGAAGAGGCATTCGCTGTAATGCCTCTTCTGTTAGATATACAGACCCCATATTTTTTGTCAGTTTCTCATAAAATTGTGGCTTTCTGGCAAATCATTTGCAAATCCTTGAGGATTAAAGTCAGAAAATAAAGACAGACATTCGAGTCTCAAAGTACATTCCCTTCAGAAAATTCATGCTAATGCAACACGTGCTATTCTATCAACTTTCTAAGTTTGTAAGAGCAATATATAAAAAGTGTCCCTGTTTCTGGGCCTATGACACTCATTACTTAGGGCTTTATCCAGATTTATTGCTCCAAGGGGTTGAGAGGTAGGACTGTCAACTATGAATATAACTGATCACTGAATGAAATCATTGTATATAATATAGCAGCTTAAACAAATAGAAATGCAACAAAGTTTCAGTATGCACTATACTAACCAACCAGCTATGGCACATCAGTGTTCTTATCTGCTGTATTTCATATAGTGAAATACTATCCCAATTACTAACACTGCTAACCAATAATCAATGTTGTCACCTACACCATTACTTATTACAATTATGAAAGCAAACCATTTACTCTTTCCTTCGGAATTACATTACTCCTGATGCTTCTGCTGTACTTTCATCCTAATTTGAAGCAAAGAGTAGATCATGTTATACAATGTCTCCTTCCAGGTGATATCTTTTTCAACATTCTTCACCCTACAAGCACCTGAAAAACAACTCTTGTCAAAACGTATCCCGCACTAGCACATTTCTGTTGCAGGCTGATACCAAACATCGTGTTAAAACAGTGCAAGACTCCATGAATCATACCCTGCTACAAAACAGTAATGGTACTCTCATATGCCAGGTGACAGAGGATAACACAATGACAACACAGGTGTATCAGCAGAAAGCATTTTGATATCTCAGGAGTAGCTGCATGTTAACTGTACACACACACCAATTTATGTTAGTTTCAAACCAAAGTCAAGGCAAAACTATTCCTCTTAAAATATAGCTACTACTTGATTAGGAGTGCTACAGGGGAGCAAGGACACACTTACCAAGTGCATGTGGGATGAGGTGAAGGAAGGCATCCCCCAGGAGCCCCCCTGAGGCAAAGCTGAGCAGCACCTTCAAGAGAGACTGGTGCTGTGAGGTATTGGACTCCACAGGGATCAGGAAGAGGATGAGGAATGGAGCGGCGCTAATCAACAAGGTCGCTCCAATAGCCTGTAATGGGGGAAAAGAAATTAGCTGGGTAAGTACAGCCCAAAAAATGACTACTCCCCCAATTATTTCCTCTCAAACATAATGTAGGGTATACACTAAGATAACCTAATGCAATTTTAAATGAAAGAAATTCCACAACCAGCACGACAACAGAAAAAAAAAAATTACAAAAGCATATCAATTAACTCCAGTATGCCCCAGACCACCCTTTTATAAACAAAAATAATTATTCATTAAAATACACAGAAGAGGAGGCAATCAGCAGATGTATGGAAAACAAGTGCTTAATTACTGATGTGTTATATACATATATACATTTTCAGATGAAGACGGTGCAAATCTCCTTGAGATACAGAGTCTGTGGCAAGGAAGTTTGTTAGGTGGTTTGTTTAATTTACTTATTTACAAAGGTAAAGCACCAATCCATTTGGACAACTGAAACTTTTAAACAAACAGTCTATGGACGTAAACACTACAACAAAGCTCAAGGCATAAACACATATCTAGTATTCAATGTGCAAACAGTATAGATAACTTTCTGGTTTTAGTTATGAGCAGCCAAACTGTTACTGGGTCTTTGAGGTAAGCAAAATTGAAGAGGGATACATGGACTTTTTCAATCCTTCTTTGCCCAGAATGAGGAAAGTCGACTTAGTAGATGAACCTATTTTATACTACTTAGATGAACCGATTTTATACTACTTTGGATCACAGCACTTTGGAAGAGGTATTTTCAACTTACCTCCCCACCCCCCCAGTAGACTGACCACATAGCTAGGATATTTAGAAAATTGGTGGTGGTGGGGGTCTCTGTCCTTCAAAAACATTTTTGGTAAGTTTAGAAATGCTAACTTTCCCATTAGCTTACATTATATTTGTGTTGTTGAACAGTAATGGAGATTAGTTACTAAAAATCCGAAGAAGGGAAGCAAGACTGGCCAGTAACATAAGAAAGCAGTAAAGGAAGAGCTGTGGCCTATACTTATTGCAGTAGGACCACCTTCACTGCCAGACCTGCCCACAGCATACAAAACTGTCAATATCCTGAATGGCTTGTTAAGACTAGTATTCCTAAGTTTGCCTACGTTTCCAGATATACCAGATGTTCCATCACCATCCTCACCCACTTCAGCTTGCTCCTTGAGTCCTGTTCATATCACACTGCACCGACACAAGTTCATTATATTGTTTTTTGCCTTAATCCATATCCTCCACTCCTGCCCCCGCCCACAAATAAAATAAAATTTTACTTATTTATTTAACATTTGATTATCGAGAAAGTCTGACTGGGACAGTGCCCATTTTTAGAAGACACCTTGGGACAAATGCTCAAGGGGCATGCTTTTGGAATGTAGGAGGAAAGCAGAGCATACAGAGAAACCCATGCAAATGCAAAAAGGACAATGTAGATTCCGCACAGAAGGCACCCCAGCCAACAATTGAACTGGAGAACATCTTGCTGTAAAGTGAAAATGCTAGCCTGTACATCACTGCATTGCTGCAGAGGTATGCAGTTACAGAGCTAGCAGCCATGCCAAAAGTCACAGGGCTAAGATATAAAATTATTTATATCAGCCAGGAAAAATTAATGAAGTGCAATGTCCTTTTTAAAAATAAAATAAATAAATTAAAAAGGGACCTCAGACAGGGGCAAAAAGTCAATGCAATCAACCAATACAAAAAAGTGTTTTAGTACAGTGATCAGGCTCTTGAATACCATTATGATGTTCTTGCTAAATTCATCACACCGTGACATGCCTCAAATACACTAAGCAGTTGAATGCATTCAGCTAACACACCCTTTTTCTCTGTTTACATCATTAATGGTTCACAGCTGTATAGTAGGCAATCCATATAGACCATTAAAAGCCTATCCAGTGCAGCTTACCTACTTCTCCTATCCACACAGGAGTAATGGACTAGAACCAGAAAAATTCC
>NC_056743.1:858374666-858412569 GCF_019279795.1 Protopterus annectens | reverse complement strand
AAAACACACACACACACACACACACACACACACACAGAGAGAGAGAGAGACACACACACACACACACACACACACACACACACACACACACAGAGAGAGAGACACACACACGGAGAGAGAGACACACACACGGTGAATCCGCCACATAACACAAGCACTCAGGTCACTCCACAGCAAGTACAAGTATGACTCAGTCATTGTCCATGCCGGTGTGAATGACCTAAGATGTACCTCCCTGGACTACATGAAAAGAGACATAAAGGAGCTCTCAGATTATGTAGCCCAGGCTGGTATGACCCTGACCCTGAGCAGTATCCTACCTTCACCAAGAATTATGCCACAATACAGAGACAAAATGATCAGTTTTAATAATTGGCTTAATTTCTGGTGTCATTTTAAGGGGATCCAATGTCTGTCTGCCTGGAATGACATGCTTGACAAGCCACGCTGCTTCACAAGGGACGGCTTGCACCAGTCACCCCTGGGTTTCCGGATATTGACAAAGGCTCTTGCCACCCTCATAGTGCCTTTTTTAGACAAGGCTCAAATTCTAAACCCACCGCCCTAGAAAACAATAATGGAAAAAAACTAAGGGTAATGCTGCTCAATGCCAGAAGTCTAAATCTCAAGATGCACGCTCAAGCCCTCCTCAGTATGGAGAACATCGATGTCTGTGCTGTGACTGAAACCTGGTTCAAGGCTCCTGAGAGCACCCCGGCACTATCAGGTTTTACCTCATATCATGCCCGCCCCAAAACCCGGACTGCACCACAAACGGAGGGTGTATCCATATTCATCAAGGATACCCACACCTCCAGGCTGGTGGCAACTCACGAAGCATCAGAGACCATTCAGGTGCAATTAACCATAGGCAAAACTGCTCTACAGTTTGTAGCATGTTACAGGCCACCCTCTCAAACTCAGGAACCCCACACAGCCTTCCTGAAGACACTGGAGAGTATAAATGTCTCTCCAAACACCATCATATTGGGTGACTTCAACTACCCAAACATAGACTGGGAACATTGCTCAAGCCCCAATACCCTAGCCCAAAGGTTCCTGGAGTTCATAAACTCAAATGCTATGGAACAACTAGTCACCATTCCCACAAGAGGAGAAAATATACTAGACCTGATCATCACAAACATGGGGACAAAATGCTCCACACCGGAAGTATATCCCTCATTGGTGAGATCAGACCATAAACTAGTCTCACTGGAGATCCACATCCCGCCCCCAACAAAAAAGACCACAGTGAAGAACTTCTCAAAAGCCAACTTCACACTTAAGACTGGTGTGGTATCCTTCAAGGCCCCTGAGCCATTGGAAACCACAACCCACGCTGCTGAATCCCTTACAAATGCTTTCTACGAGCACCTCCAGGATTGCATGGATCAAGCAATCCCAAATAAAATCAAGACCCTTTCCACCAAAGGCAAGCGCCCGATCTGGTGGACCCCAGCCATAAACAAACTTTACAACAAGAGGAGAAAGCTACTACAAGATAGAGCAAAATCCCTAAAAGGGAAGACATCTCTGATCAATACTAGTAAAAAAAACTACGATCACTCATAAAACCATCCAAGGCCAACTTTGAGAGATAAATCGCCAAAGACTCAAAAGACAATCATAAGGCCTTCTTTAGCTATGTTTGAAATCTGGGTGGAAACTCCCAAATATGCTCAGAATTAGTCCAAAATGATACAAAAATCACTGAACCCACAGACATTGCAAACATACTGGCAGACAGGTTCAGTGAAAATTTCCCCCCTCCCTCCCCCCCAAAAGGAGAAATATCTATCCCAGCAGAGTGTAGCCTCCCAATCATCTCAAATGCCCAGGTGAGAGCTGCTCTCTAAAGCTAAAAACTCAGCATCAATGGGACCGGATGGTGTCCCCGGCTGTGTGCTACCCGAACTCAATGAGGAACTAAACCCACACATAAGGCTGCTGTTTAATCTTAGCCTTACCCCAGGATACGTACCCAAAGAGTGGCGTACGGCAACTGTGGTCCCACTCCACAAGGGCGGTGCTTCTACGGACCCTGGTAATTACTGCCCCATAAGCTTAACAAGCCTGGTCTGCAAATCTGTGGAGAGGATCATAATGGAACTCATAAAGACATAGGGGACCTACAGACATTGGATCCTACCCAATTCTGCTTTGTCAAGGGCAGATCATGCCTCTTGAACTTGGTCGACTTTTTTGAAACAGTCACCAAGGCCATTGATGAGGGTAAGGCAGTTCACACAGCCTACCTTGACCTTGCAAAAGCTTTCGACACAATACCCCACTCGGGTATCATAGAAAAGCTCACCAGCTTAAATGTAAACCCATATGTCACAAGATGGGTTGCAAACTGGCTCAAGGACAGAACCCACAGGGTTAGAGTTGCTGGTGCCATGTCAGACTCCAAGCCGGTCACAAGCGGTGTCCCACAGGGCTCAGTCCTGGGCCCCCTCTTGTTCGGCATCTACTTTTCAGAAGTGCAGGCAAACATAGGAGGATTGTGGCTGACAAAGTTTGCAGATGACTGCAAACTGGGCCATAGTTGAAAATCCATCAGACACAGATATCCTTCAGAGAGGTCTCAGAAACGGATAACTGGTGCCAGAGCCATGGCCTTAAGCTAAACACCAAAAAATGTATAGTCATACCCTTTGGTAAAAACAAGGTAACCCCAAGTTACCACATAGGTGGCAATCCATTAAGCACAGAAGAGGTTATCAGGGACCTGGGGACCCAAGTTGACAGTAACCTTTCTTTCGACACTCACATTGCCAAAGTGGTTAGGAGGACCTTCTACATTGCCCACCTGATAATGAAGGGATTCACATCCAGATCAAGGGAGGTCATTGTTCCCCTGTACTCTTCACTTATCAAACCAATGATAGAGTACAATGCCCCATTCGGAATGTATCTTACCCGACACCTGCAGCAATTGGAAAGACCCCAAAAGTTCCTCACCAAAAGGATAAAGGGGCTCAAAAATATGCCATATGCTGCCCGACTGAAGAAACTCCAGCTCTATTCAGTCGCATACAGTCTGCTCAGAGGTGACCTGTGCCTGACATACAAGGCCATGTCCAACCCGGAATTAATGGACATGCTCCACCTCAAAAAATCCAAATCCACCAGAGCCACAAGAGCAAGAGACTTAAACCTCAACACGGATATAAATAGGACGTGCTGGAGGGACACATTCATCACCCAGAGACTCCCTATGCTGTGGAACAGAATCCCGGTCCATGTGAGACAGAGCACCTTGCTGGCTCTGTTCAAGAGGAATCTTGACCAGTGGATGGGAGATCGTAGGTTTACCCCGGGGATCATCTCTGTATCACTGCTGGACAGAGGCACAGCAAACTAATGGGTATAGTATTCTTCAACCTAAGGGGTGGTGAAAGCCACACAACTCTGGCTAGGCTTATAAATGCCCTAGGCCAGATAGCCTAGTATGAGCCTATGAACTTATAAGAAAAAAGGATCCCCAATGGGGTACATGGCTTTATAACACTTCAACTTCAATTCGGCTCAGGTAGCGGCCGACCGGCACTCGTGCAAACTGCCTTCTGGCTCCTCGGCAAAAAAGACTGATGTAATGGCGTTGGCTGCCTGTTTTTATACCACTGATGACCTGACATCAGTCCTGGAGCAACATCAACCGACACAGAAATACTAAGTCTCTGGTATTCGAGCCGACTTGAGGGCTACCCCTGGCAGGATAACCCAAAATGTGAGGACTGCAGCAGTGAAACACGAAGAACATCTTCAAAATCAGCTGAAGCAGAAGGTTCAAGGAAATGGAAAAGACAGCTTCTCCAAGAAAGTACAGATCCCATGGGAAACTGGGTCCTTTAACTCACTCATTCATGCCTAAAGTACCAGTCTCACTGTTCCACTTTGATCCTGCAGTGCTTGATGTGTAGACCACTTGATCATATTCAAGCCTACTGCACCTGAAAAACAGACTATACACAAAGTTATTACAATACAGTTTAATCAGTGTACTGAAGTTGCAGTATTTATTTAAATTAAACAGGTACTGCAAAAAGCTGCTTCACTAACTTAAAATAATTTTCTTACATTTAAATGCAACTAGACTCACAGTTCTGGATGTTCAGCCAGCCAGCACACTCAAGCATTTGACACCTCATTCACAAAGTCAGCAGATATGGATGACTTAAAGGCAGCCTTTAAAGGAATGAGCGGCCAAGAAAGACTTTACCTACTATGAATGAAGTCTGGAATAAGGAGTTAGATCTGTGGTGAAAATCTGATCTAGCTGATAACTGAACTTCTAGAAATGAACACCCAAGTTCATAAATACCTGAGCAAGGTATGTCAAAACAGAAGGAATTTCCGCAATAAAGAGGTCCCGGACTATGGATGTGGCTCGCACTGATAAGCATGTCAACTTACTTTTATAACCTTTACATCTATAACATTTTTGGGAAGATGCAATTATCTGTCTTGCTTTGAAAGGAAATGAAAGGATACGACCTACTAATGAAAGTGGAAAAAAGCATGTGGCTACATGCAAGTAGCAAAAGCACAGATGAGGACTGCCCAAGGAGTGGGAAAGGAAGGTCTTAAATGGGCAAAGAAGCAGGAGAAATCATACAAGTCCAACCTAATATGAGCTTTTGAGAATGACTTTGGGTTTGTGCCGCTTTGCTTTCTGAGCAAACATCATAAGAGAAAATGGGGAAAATGTAAAGGAGTCTATGTGCCATTTTAGGGTAACTCACTAATGGTGGAATTAAGGAATACAAGCTGCTGCACTTGCACTAGATGGTGAATTTTTGTCACAGCATGACTTACCCAGGGCTATAATGCCCAGTCATGAAGCATAGGAAAGAGCAACTCAGTCTTGTCTGCAACCAAAACAGCTTCCTTGAAATTCATCTTGCTATACGAAAGAGTGGAAAACACAGCCATTCCCAAATCCTCAACTTCTTGACAAAGGTAAGCATAAACTGGGTTCCCAGACTTGTATATGTACGATTTGCTGCCATGTTGTCAGGTAGCTATCATATCTTGAGGCAGTGAGCCCTGAAATGCTAGAAAGGTTAGAAGGACTGCCCTCAACTCCAGTAGAATTACTGTAAAGATCTGAGAGAGGATCCTGGCAGGTTGCCTCATGTGATACCCCCAACCCCATCCTACAGCAGAAGAATCCATAGGTACTACCAACAGAGGAGTGGGAATTTGGAATGTATTTCCCTGTGTAAGATTGAGTAAAGATGTCTCTTATAAGTGCAACATCTTGACTTAGTACTGAGACACTAGATGCAATAACTGGCCACTGAACTTCTACCATCCAATGAAGAACTGTACATTGCAAATGTTATCATGAGAATGGTTGCTGCTACCAAGTCTTTTTGATTTAAAACCAAAATGAGAAGAGGAGGAGTGAGTTTATAAGGTGGAAAAAAACTGTGGTAGAGAGGCTAAATTATGAAGGAGACAGAATGTGTATTTTAATGTGCCCAGTCTACAGCAAATGAAAATTAGCAACTGGAGGAGATGCCAACTGGAACTCCATAGGGTTACAAATAATCCAAAAAAAAATCCAAGTAAACCGGTCCGGATAAAGATGGCTTACTGACAAAAAGTTAAAACACGAAGAAAAGCACATAAATGCTTCCAAGTACAGCGTTTTCGTAGCCACTTCATCAGATGTGAAACACAATCCATGAAAAACATACCGTATTTATAACCCTACCCATCAACTAATTAAACATAAATTGCTTAATAAGTTGCCTTGGCAACCTTATAATAAAAATCAAATACAAAATTACAAAAATGCTTAAAATGTATTTAAAATGTCTGTAACCATAATATTCAATGACAAATATTGAAACAGACTGAATAAAAACAACAATTTTGTAAAACTTTAAAACATTTTGTTGTGTCTTTCAGCTTTTCCCAGTTAGGAGTCGCCACAGCGGAACTCCGGTCCACTAATGATTGGTAGTTGATTAAAACATTAACATTAAACTAGTTAAAAATCATTATATGTGTGTTCTAAATAAGAAGCTCAACTCACTCAACTGTCTACTAGCACCATCTAGTGAACAAACTGCTATATAACCTCACTACTACATTATTCTAAGTGTAACTGCAAATAAAAAAATATATAAATTTGCACTTTATGTACACATCTAGATACAATTTTCATTTGTAAGTCCTGCACTCACTTAGTGTCATCCCAAATCATATGTCAAATGCAAACAAAACCTGTACAACTTAAAAGACAAATTAAGAAACAGATCTAGTCTAAAACCTTGCTGCTCTCAGCTTAAGCACTGGGACTAGGGACACATTTTCATTTAAACCAGGGAGTTTATTTGCTTAAAGAACAAGCTGCCAATAAAGCTCTCTATACTTGATACGAGCCTCCCACAGACCGCCCCTGAAGTCCACACAAATTTCTTCCAATATAAAGAATAAAAATTTTGCATTTGGGCAATCTAGGCTGTGTCTACACAAGGCAGTCCTAATGTTTTTTGTTCTTGATATCGTTAATGTGTTCATATATCTTTCGTTTCAGCTTTCCTTCAGTCTTACCAACACAGAAAGCCATACAATGAACACAGTTAGCCATATATACCACCCTATAAAATCACATGTATGATATGTTTTACTACTTATTTTCCTGTTCCTGGCCTCCAGATTCACAGTGTCTAATATAACTACATTGGGAACATTTTCCACACTTATATGTGCCAAGTTTACCACGATTACGGGCTTTACTTCCTTGGTGTTCCATGAGGTCTTTTAAACTGTACCCTTTTCTAAATATACATTTAAATGGAACATCAAATAAATTTGTTAGATCTGTTAAACTTGAAAACCTGTTCCATTCTTTCTCCAATATATTTTTGATGATCTGGATATGCCCATTAAATTCTGTAATAAAGGAATGTTCATAGTACTTGAAATGGTATTCTCTGCCATCCCTGGCAAAATAAAGGGCTCATTACCTAAAATAGGGGCAAACTTACTTCCCCGCCCTTCCCTGACTTCCTGACTTGTGCTGTTTATTAATGAAATTGGATAACCTCTCTCTTTAAATAATCAGTGAGGAACTGACATTGTAGTTTGAAGTCATCCTACTAATCCGAACAAACTGGCCCTTTATTATACGCTTTTTTTGTGTGTGTGTGAATAGGTGGGCACTTTGAAAATGGAGGAAGGAATTAGAGTATGTCTTTTTCCTAAATACCCCGGATTTAAAACTTCCTTCACTCTTTTCAATAACCATGTCTAAATATTCCAACCTCAAATGGTCGATTTTGTGTGTAAATTTTAGAAAACTAGTGGTTTGCTTAATATAGTCCAAAAATTCATGAAATCTTAGTTGTGTCCACCCAAAAAAATCACTATCAAGAAAGTGTTTATACAATACTAAAGAGATGCTAAAAGGTGAACTGACAATGTATTTACGTTCACACATCATTAAAACTAAGTTAGCATATATGGGGGCACACCTGACCCCCATAGCAACACCACTGGTTTGGTGGAAGAACTCCCCCTCAAAGAAAACAAAATTGTTTTTCAACACAATGTCCACTAGATCTAAACACACACAACTCGTTAAAGCTAAAGTCTGTACAATCACTAATGGCTTCTTCAAAGCATGTCAATCCCACATTGTAGGGTATACAGCCAAACAATTCAACAATGTCAATGGTTATAAATAACATATGGTTACGGTATATATCGTTCTTAACACATCACAATGCCATAGGGTTCTCTATACTACTCAATAATTGGAACATTTTGAGTAGTCTCTCAAACGAAGATCAGACTTACTAGAGAAAAAGCAACTAGGAGGAAGACTGTCCAGAAAGGAAAACTTCTGACTCCTTGTAGTGTCTGTCTGGCTGCTGCAATGGACATGCACTTGATAAATATCACACGGCCGGTAGCAAAGCAAAATGGAAAAGTCCTGAACTGGTAATGGCCGGCTGTCAAACCTCCTAGGCATCTTGACCATCTTGATGTGGAGATGGGTATCCTAGAGGTCCAAAGAGCAAATGTGATCTCTCAAATCAGCACACAAGAACAGACTGCGCCGTGACTAGTCACAATGTTTCTTTTTGTATGAAATTAGACCACTTAAATCTAGAAGTGGTTAGGGTACTTAACTTTCTTTGTCACTAAAAGACTACAATCCTTTCTGGTTTAGTATGGCCTCTTCAATGGCTCATTTTATAATGTTGGTGTCCCCTCATTTTGCTGTACTTTCTTGATAGTGTGGAAGTCAGGAAACAGTAACAACTGGGAATATGGCACTGAGTGCACGGAGATTTTATCTGTGGATATCACTGTATTTACCCCATGTCCCTTGTGAAACTTAACCCTGCGGGAAGGAGGAAGGGTACATAACTTAAGACTACCTCCAGAGCAAATGTCAAGCAAAATCTCAGGAATGAGAAGGGTAGCCACCAGGAAGAGGACTGCATCCCACTGCTGATGCAGCTGAGGAGTTTTCCCTTGAAGAGGATGACCTCTCTGGAAGTTGCCCTAATTCTTCACATACTGTTAGTTCTTTTGTTGCTGCCCACATCTAAACTGCATCTGATGGGGGTACCTTTACATCCTTGAGAAGGTGTGTTGAGGAGACTTCACACTAACATCATCATCTTCTTTCGGCTGTTCCCGTTAGGGGTCGCCACAGCGGATCATCGGTTTCCATTTCTTCCTGTCCTCTGCATCATGCTCTTTCACACCAACCACCTGCATGTCTTCTCTCACCACATCCATAAACCTTATCTTAGGCCTTCATCTTTTCCTCTTACCTGGCAGCTCCACCCTTAGCATCCTTTTCCCAATATACCCAGCATCCCTCCTCAGCACATGTCCAAACCAACGCAATCTCGCCTCTCTTGCTTTGTCTCCAAACTGTCCAACCTGAGCTGACCCTCTAATATACTGATTCCTAATCCTGTCCATCCTAGTCACACCCAGTGCAAATCTTAACATCTTTAACTCTGCCACATCCAGCTCGGACTCCTGCCTTTTCGTCAATGCTACCTGTCTCCAACCCATATAACACAGCTGGTCTCACTACCCTCTTGTAGACCTTCCCTTTCACTCTTATTGGTACCCGTCTGTCACAAATCACTCCTGACACTCTTCTCCACCCCTTCCACCCTGCCTGTACTCTCCTTCACCTCTCTTCCACACTCACCATTACTCTGAACTGTTGATCAAGTACTTAAACTCATCCACCTTTACCAACTCTACTCCCTGCATCCTCACCATTCCTCTACCCTCCCTCTCATTTACACACATATATTCTGTTTTAGCCCTGCTGACCTTCATTCCTCTCCTCTCTAAAGCACATCTCCACCTATCCAGGGTCTCATCAACCTGGTCTCTACTCTCACTACATATTACAATGTCATCTGCAACCATCAGAGTCCACGGGGCCTCATGTCTAATCTCACCTGTCAACCTGTCCATCACCACTGCAAATAAGAAAGGGCTCGTAGCTGATCCTTGATGTAATCCCATCTCCACCTTAAACGTATCTGTCACTCCCACTGCAGTCCTCACCAATGTCACACTACCCTTGTACATATCCTGTACCACTCTTACATACTTCTCTGCCACTCCAGACTTCCTCATACAATACCACAACTCCTCTCTAGGCACCCTGTCATATGCTTTCTCCAATTCCACAAAGACACAATGCCACTCCTTCTGACCTTCTCTGTATTTCTCCAACAACACTCTCAGAGCAAATATTGCATCTGTAGTGCTCTTTCCTGGCATGAAACCATACTGCTGATCACTAATCATCACCTCCCTTCTTAACCTAGCTTCTACTACTCTTTCCCATAATTTCAAGCTGTGACTGATCAATTTTATCCCTCTGTAGTTACTGCAGCTCTGCTAACACTAACAGTTGAGAACATTTTTCATCTTTCTCCATCATCCTTTGTGGGCTTATACAATTTAGAGCTAAACAGCTAGGGTTCATGAAAAATGGAATTCATAAAAGGTTACCTTGGCACTGGCTACAAAATCAATGACACTGAAATAGGCAAGCTGACAAATTGCAAATGTCGGATTCCCCATCTATGGCTGAACCTTCACTGAAGATGCAGGCTATGGTCATTATGAGTAAAGATTAAGAATCAGTTGCCAGTCTGGGGTAGCATATTTTTCTTTTGTGAAGTCCATATGACAACCGAGTCACATATCTCATGGGCCAGGTCTCAAAGTCCATCACATGCAAAAAAACAGTTTTACGGACCTCAAGGAAAATGAACAAGATACAAAAAGCTTCCCTCAGCAGTCCATAGTTCTAGATTCTTCATCTAGGGTAGTAAAGCCAAAATCTTTAATTCAAACTGTTTCAAGGAGTGTATTCAGCAAAGACATCTCTAACTGAAATTAAGAGTCTGAAGAATGCTATAGAGTTTGTTTGAAACAAGAGTCATTGTACTAGGGTTCTTCCATGCAGCACTGGTGGTGCTTTCAAGCATGTCTACCCATGGCAGGACCACCCAAAGTGACTGCTAGGTGGGTAAAAATGTCTTCTTCATGACTTTCTGCAAAGATGATAGATGGTCTATGGGCCACCCCCAAACCTCTCACTTCTAAGATTTCCCTAATTTGGGGTAATGAGGGGGGGGGTGACTGGCAATACTTAATTATCCTGGACATTCAACAAACGGCAATACTTAATTATCCTGGATATTCAACAAACTGCAATAGCTTTTTTTTGGGGGGTATAAAGTACGACTTTTATTTCAGGTTTTAAAACTAGTACCTCAGCTCACTTTCTTTCATTGTTTGGAAAGCAAAATACAAGGCGAGGGCAGGTTAGAGGACCTGTGTAGAAGAGAAACATGAATGGACCTCTCCTATCCACCACACAAGCAGAAGCCATCTGAATTATGACCACGGCATTTATAAACTTGTCTCACTCAAACTCTAAAAACAGACATAAGACACTCTCCTAAAAGCTGGCCATGAGTTTAGTATCAGATAATCTTTGAGATAAAAAAGTGATTTTGATTCTACAGCTTGCAAAACAATCCTAAAACACATCACCCATTTTTAGTTACTGTAATGTTGGAGAGGAAGACATGGGTTTTGCCTATCTTACAATGCTCAAGTCTCACTGGAGGTCTGAAATCAATGTAGATGCTGAAGGTTTTGGGGCATGAGAATTATCAGAAGGTTGGCAGATAAGGACTTTTCCACACACGTGATGTGCAAGCTGATGTTTTTACCCTTAACTATTTCAAACATTACTGTTACAAAGACCAGGTAAAATGATGCACTTTTGGATGTGCTCTTTCCCAATAGAGTCTTATCCTGAAGGTTAGATTTATTTCCATAGTTATGCTTTGTAAAGCCTCAGTCTTGGTCCATGGTTAACCAAAAGGGAACACTTTTTTTTTTTTTTTTAAGAAAAAAAAAAAACTTAGCTAGGCCTTAAAATCAAATATGTAACAATAAGGTAAAGATGCTTGTGAAGAGAAGGATAAATTAACTGCTAAGAAGTTACTTATTTTTATTTATCCCCAGTTAACCAGGTTAGCCCTACTAGGGTGACTGACTATGTTTCAAGGAAACCTGAGGCGGTATTTATACTAGTAAGCCAGATTTGGCCAGAACCACTTCCCTTACTCTTTAGAGGACTCTTTGCAAGGTGATCACTATGTGACACCAGAAGTCTGTTACTGACTGAATCTAAGATGGAGGCTGTTAGTGTATAGGAGCTAGAGGAAAAAACAGAAACTGTACTTTAGAAGGAAAAAAGATGCTTTGGAGTTGAAAATCAAGGCATCTGGGGACCTGGGTGACTGTTTTAGAAAACATGATGAAATAAGCAGAACCAGAAGAATCAGAGGCCATGCAGGTGTATAGTAATGGATAAAATGTTCCGACAGTGAGGAAAAGACAAGGACAGAAGGATGCTGTAAATGATGGTATGGATACAGAGGGGGTACGTCTAGCCAGTGGTGTATCTGGTTTTAAGGGCATGTGCAGTTAAAAAGAAAAACGTTACAATTTAGAATGACTGAGATAGAAAAAATTAATTGTTTTTTTCTAAGTATATATGTCAGAATATGAACGATACAAAAAAGTTATGGATGATAGAAATGTATGCACTAGGGGAGATGGGATATGGGAAATGTATGCAACTTTAAAATCAGAGAACAACTTGCAGCAGGTGCCTAATGCGATCATAAAAAATGGGAAAAAGAGAGAGTATATTAAACACTGGGGACAGCCAAAATCATGCTTTTTCCTGTGGGGATGAATCACATTTAATCCAGTATTGTGCAAAGGGAAGCTGTGGACAGTGTGGGGAGTTTGGACATTCCAGAAAAAAACTGGAAAAGAATACTGTACAAAATGTGGACATGAGAAGCATTTTTGTTTGATTGTCCACTAATTAATAAAGAAAGACAAAGTGAGGAAACAGAGTGAAAAATAAGTTCTTACACAATAAATGGTGTGAGAGGGATAATGATGAAAGGATATGGATAGAGGAATTACAAGGTAAAAAAGTAGAAAAAGATGCACTAGATGAAGTCCACAAGCTAATAAATAAAAAAAGAAACTCATACAGAGATAGAAGACAGGTTTGGGGTACTACAAACAGAAGAGTGAGATATGAGCTCTGAGTCAGAAAAAAATAAAAAGTAGAAGGTTTAATTGGAGAAAGGGTGAGGAGGAAAAAAAGGCTAAAAGATGAGCAGAACAAAAAGGAAAGGGTTAATACGTATAGCATCACTGAATGTGAGCAGCATGAAAAGTGATGTCAAAAGAATGATGGTCTTTGAAGAGAGTGAAAAAAACAGATGCAGATATCATTGGTTTACTAGCTATATGATGTACAGATAAAAGTAAAAGGGTTTTATTTGAGAAGATGTGGAAAAGAAAAGTGATGTGGACTTCAGGGAATTATACTTGTGCAGGTATTGTAGTTTCACTGAAAATGAAGGGATTTAAATATTAAATATATGGTGGTGGTGGCAAGACTTCAGGGAATGATACTTGTTCAGGTATTGTAGTTTCACTGAAAATGTAAGGATTTAAATATTAGATATATGATGGTGGTGGTCGCGGCAAGAACAGTTTTAGTATGTGATGTTAAGAACGGGCAGAAGGTTCTTGGAACGGTAGTAGTGGATGTGTATGCAAATGTAAATGAAAAAAATGTTTGAGGAAATTCAAAATTATGTGATAGTAAATATGTATATTATGGTGGCAGCAGACCAAAATAATTCAAGAAAGAAGAAAGGGTAAATAGCACAAAATGTGAAAATGCTGACAGAGGTTATGAATAATTGTAGTAGGTTAAGAAGTAAAGGGAGAGAATATACTTATAAGAGTGTTACTTAACAGAGACTGATTATATTTTGTTTACAAATTACATGAAAGAACCAGTAAAGCAAAGTTTTCAGATCAGAGAGCTGTATGGGCAACAATAAGAGAGAATAAAAATATAATAAAATAAAAAGGGTTTAAAAACAGAGGAAAAACTGCAGTAACTGAATATCTTAAAAAAAGAAAGAAAGAAATAGAGCAGATGTTGAGAAGACCATATGACAGTGAGGCAATTTTATTGCAGTTAAAGTGGTGGATGGTGAATAAACAAAAGTTTTAAAAACATATTTAAAATGAGAGAGAGTGCACAATGAGGAGGAGAATGTGACAAATAATAAGCAAAAACAAATTTGTGAAAGATTAGTAGAGAGAGGGGCAGGGGAAAGTCGTGAAGAAGAAGAAAATAAATTATATACAAATGTAACAAAAAAAAATGGAAATGACAACATTTGGACAAAATCATTTATCTGAAAGGGAGAAAAGTAGTAGTTCCCCTTTCTTCAGTAAGAAAGTAACAAATATAATGAGAGAAAATGAATGTAATGAAGGATGAAAAAAGATAGTTAAAATATAAACATGAGGAAATTATGGATATAGTTGAAAAGTATGTATAGAACATGTCTGGAAAAAAATTAACAGGAGGTGCATAGAAAGGGAAGATGAAAAAGGAGGTAGTAGAAGAAAAGGAAAGCATAGAGGGGAATGTTAGAGGATGCTGTAAAGTAAAGTAAAGAAGAATAGGCACCAGATCCAGATGGATTAGGGTACAGTTTTTATAAAGAACTGTCATATAATAAAAAGGATGTTTTTCTGGAAATACTGAAAGAATGGATGGCAGAAGATTTAAAAGAAGAGCTTCGTAAGGGGGTTATAACATTTATATGGAAAAAGGGGGAAGAGAAGAAGTAGAAAACTAAGACCAATTATGTTAGGCAATACTGTCTACAAAATATTTTTGAATGCTGATTACAAACTATTTATGAATACTATTCAGAAAAGAATAGTGGATGTCATGGAAGAAGAACTGGATTACAGGGCATACAGCACTAAAGAGAAGAGTAAATGAAATGCTAATCATAGGAGATTAAGTGTAGCATGTAGCCTAGTAAAGAAATCCCAATCCCTCAGAAACACATGCTCCAGGGATCTAAACCGTATCATCACAATAAACAAAACATGCTGGAGGGATAGGTTCCTGACCCAGAGACTCCCCAGACTATGGAATAGACTGCCCATACATGTCAAGCAGAGCGCCTCTTTGGCCCTCTTCAAAAAGGAAGCTTGACGATTGGATGGGAGAAAGGAAATTCATCCAGAGGACCACGTCAGTCGCCCTACTAGATTGGGGTCCGGAAGTCAATAGTGTGGGAAGAAATAGCCAGGGAATTATGGCTAGGCTTGTATAGGCCCTAGGGCCGACAGCCAAGCACCAACCTATGAACCTATAATGGCTCTGGGGCCCTTACAAGCCTACCCAACAGTTTATGCCCAAAAAACAAACCTCAACTAACACCTGTCGCCCTGTCAATGATGGACACAGGTGGAACCCCTGGGACAAATTTGTGGTTACCCATTCACTCTTCAATGTTGCGCCTGAAGAGGTCAGTGAGTGACGTATATGGGGAGTCTATTCCAGAGACGGGGGCACCCTCTGGGAGACAAACCTGTCTCTCTAGCAGGTTCTGTTAATGTCACATATTAGATTTAAGTATTTCGATCGGGTACTACATGAGGAGTTAGACTTACAGATATGGAAAGCATCTCTAGTACAGCAGGGTCTCAGATTGTCTTATAAGCGAGACACAGATCACCTCTTTAACAATCTGTAAGATGCAGAGTAGAGTGACAGCGATTTGAGCCTGTCCACATAGGACAGGTGTTGGAGGCCATGGAATCTCTTTGTGAGGTATTTCTTTGGCCTTTCCAGTTGGTGCAGGTGTTTGGAGAGGTACATACCAAATGGGACATTGTACTTAATTACTGGTCTAATGAGGAAGGAGTAGAGAGAGCTAATAACCTTTTTGCAATCCCTTTACTTATGAGATGAACCAAGTAAAAGGCTTTTCTGATCATTGCCGCTACATGATGGTCAAATGTAAGATTATTTTCAACTTGTATACCCAGGTCTCTCACAACAGGTTGTGTGCTTAGGGACTGCTGTTAATGTGGTAATCTGTAGGGGCCATGTTTTTGCCGAATGCTACAATACATTTTTTAGCATTTAACTTAAGGCCATGAATTTGGCACCAGTCATTTGTTGCTGTGAGACCCTCTTGAAGTATGTTAACATCATCTGGAGAGTCAATGATAGCACCCAACTTACAGTCATCCTCAAACTTGTTCAGCCACAGAACTTTTGTCTTTGCCTAGACCTCTGAGAAGTAGATGCCAAACAATAGGGGTCCCAGAACAGATCCCTGGGGAGCACCACTAGTGACATGTCTGCTGTTGGAGGTGGTGGCACCTACTTTGATCTTGAGGGTCCTATCAGTGAGCCAGCTGGCCACCCACCTGAGGAGATAGGCATTTAGGCCAAGTTGCATTAGCTTTTCGATGATACCAGAGTACGGGATTGTGTCAAAGGCTTTGGCCAAGTCAAGGTAAGCTGTATGTACCGACATTCCCTCATCCAGTGTCTTGGTGAGTCTCAAAAATGTCAACCAGATTCAACAGGAAAGACCTGACCTTGACTAATCCGAACTGGGTGGGATCAAGTGCTTGGATGTTTATGAGGTCCATAATAATATGCTCCATGGCCTTACAGATCAGACTTGTCAAGCTAATGGGGAGATAGTTTCCAGGGTCAGTTGTGATACCACCTTTGTGCAAAGGGATGACCATGGCAATTCTCCACTCTGCTGGAATGAAGTCTGTACTTGGGCTATGGTTGAATAGGGTGCTCATTGGCGAGGATAGTTCTTGCTGGAGATGCTGTAGAATACAGCACAGACTGGGATATTATCAGGTCCCATGGAAGCTGTGTTCTTTGCCTTGGATAGGGCCTTTAACACTTTATCTACGAAGATGTGAGGTGTGGGGCAAGTATCGGGGATGATGTATGGGCCTTTGGGGGGGGAACAGGGGGTGAAGTTTGCATTGAATCTGATAGCAGGTTGGCCAAGTCAACAGGATCAGTGTAAATGGTACCATTAAGAACTAATTTGGAACAAACCTGGGCTTTGCCATGGAGGTTTCTAATGCAACTGAAAAAGGTTTTGTTGTTATAGCCTTTGTTTTGGAGGCTAGTTTCGATTCATAATTGGCTTTGGAGGTTTTCACTAGTGATCTTATTTGCTTGTTGAGGCTAAGGAGGGAGTTTTTTTCAATTGGGAATTTGTGTGTTTTACCCTTGGATAACAGTTTCTTCCATTTGTTGTAAAGCCTGTTGACAAAGGATGTCTACCACATAGGTTTGTGCTTCCTTGAGGAGCAGGTTTTAGTTCTGTTGGGTATGGCCAAGTCCATGCAGTTGTACAGGTGCTTGTATACTGCAATGGCATACCGTTCAGCATATTTATCTGCATCCTCAGAGAGGGGCAGTGGTGTGAAGCTACTGATATTCTCCCTTAGAAGGTTGTAGGCAGTTGTTGAGATGTTTTTTAGCCTGGTTACGGCTAGGGGGTGGACGGGATAGATACTTCGAATGAGACATACCGATGGTCTGATCTCACCAGGGAAAAACTTCCTATGGGGGTGGTGCAGCGGTCACCCATGTTGGTGAGAACCAAGTCTAGAATGCCATCGCCCCTTGTGGGGGATGAGGCAAGCTGGTCTAGTGCATTAGAATGAATTGTCAGGTGAGTGCATTAGAGCAGGAATAGTTCAGCCAGTTTATGGTGGGGTAGCTGAAGTCACCAAGGTTAAGTAAGTGGATGAATTTATAGATAAGGGGAAGAAAAAGTAACAGTATGCCATGTGGCTAAGGCATTTAATAGTACTGATCAAAGGGAAATGCTGGACATATAAAAATAATATAAAGTACGAGAAAAAATAGGAAGGAGGACAATTTATGAAAATAAGTGCGTCTGTGATGATGAATGGATGGATAGAAAAAAAAAAAAAGAAAGGTAAATCAAGGTTGTCCAATGAACATGTGTGTCTATTTGTGATGTTAATGAATGCAATTATACAAACACGTAGCTCAAGGTTATAAGATGGTAGATAGACGGTAAAGAAGGGATACAGTCACCATTAACATTAATCTATGCAGAGAACTTTAATAGCCAAGAACACTGGATGAAAGAGAATTTATAGAAAAGAATACATTTTGTGTACATTAGGATTGCAGTTAAGTCAAAAAGTAAGGGATTTGGAGATGTGGTAAGAATTGCTGTATTTTTACCGGAATTGAAATTGATGTTCTCGGATTAGGGTAAGTTTGGAAGGGGGAAAGAAGTAATAGAAAAATGGAGAGAGGTTCTAAAAATATATACATTGTGTGTAAGAAAACAATGTATAAATGTTAAACACATTTTAGGAAAGCTAGCATACTTAGGTGGTGTTTACCAGTTTCCAAGCTGTATGGAAACTGATTTTTTTTTCTGTGAGGAACAAGGTTGAATCCAGTCAAAACAGAGATACTTTATAATGTAAAACAAAAGGGGGACTTGAATTTAATAAATCTAATTGTTTTCTTAGCATCAATAAATATGTTTTGGGTTTAAAAAAAAAAAAAAGTCTGAAAAAAACACTAAGATTTTTTTTTTTTTTTAATTTGGAAAAAAAGTATGTGGTAGATGGGTGTGGTTAAAAAATGAAGAGAGAAATAAAAGGTTTGGGAGAGAATGAGAATGAAAGTAAAGACAATAAAAATTGATATAAATGAAGTAGAGATGGAAAAGAAAGAATGGTATAAAAAAATAATGAAAAATAACTATTATACCGATCCTTTGGGGGGGGGGGTGAATACAAGAAAGTAACAAGGTAAAGGAAAGATTTGAACCTTGTTTGCCACTGAAATACAACATGAACTATAAAATGACAGAACAAAAGTATATGTAATAGCTGTAATGCTGAAGACACATGACGAACTGTAAGAAAATGAAGGTTTTTGGACATTATTCAAATATGTTTATGACTGGAGAGTATTTATTGTTATGGATATGGTGCTGCATCAGAAATATAAGGTTCATAGGTGTATACTAGGCTAATTATCACTAGGGCCCTTAAAAGCCTAGCCATGCAACCCAAATGTGACCTACAGATTTGACTAATATTTTATTTATAAGGGGTGATTTTACTGACTGCCTCTGTCCATCAAATGCACAGGAACCAGACCGAGGGTGAATTTCCAATTACCTATCCACTGGTCTGAGATGCACTTAAATAGGGATAGGGAGGAACCGCTTCACATGGATGGGGAACAGGTCCTGCAGAACTGGAGTGAAAAAATTAACTGAAAAATGGGATTCAGTTTTATTCACTGCTCTTTGTCGTTTATGGAAAAGATGTGAAGAATTGCTGTATAACAAAGAAAAGATTATGAGGAAGTAATACGCGATACAAAGAAATGGTTATGGTAGAAGGGTGGGAGGAATGAATATGGTTTTACATGTATTTATAAAAATAAACATGTAAACTCTTTTACAATGTATAAAGTGGGATACAAAGTATAAATATAACGAATGTGTAAATAATGAAAGAAAAATGTTAAAGTATTAATATAATAATGTAATCCCTATTCTTTTTGATAGGTGCAATGGGATCTTTTATAGCCATCCGAGTTCTCATCAAGTCACACAGATGGGACTTCAGTTCAGTGTCTCATTCAAACAACAACACATTCAGGAGTGCAGGTCATATTAAATGAAAAAATAAAGTGGAAGTATTCTGGTGTGGAGTCTTGGAAGCTACCCTGATCACATATATTGCCAGCCTCTCAAAATTTGTGTGAACCAATAGCCACAAGTGCAAGGACGGCGAGTGTGTCATTTCTTCCAGAAAAAAAAATGTCTGTAGGCATCCTCTAATTTCCTGCTCAGGTTTCTCTGTTCACCTGTGCAAGAGGGGAGATTCGAGCAGCCTATCTATCCCTGGAGGAGTGGTTTCAGCCCAGAAATTAGTAGTTTATTGGCCATTTTGGGCTAATTTCTAGCTCTTTCATTTCCCTGCTAAAAAACCCACATTAGCGCGGTTTTGTGCACCAGACAGCGCTGGTTAGCCAGAGTATAACTATTCCCAGCTCCACAAAGTCTACTCTTCAATTTTTCCCTTGGAACTAGACAAACTTTCAACTTAAGCACTCAAGCCATTCACTTCTCAGCCCGGCACTTGCTCAAATCTCATAGCAAGCACTAATAAACCTTAGTACTAGACCCCTCTATACTGTAGAGAAGGACAAGGCTCTCTACTCGACCTTACCAGCCAACAGCTCACTGTACCTATCCAGGTATGTCCAAAGGGCAGTTTCAGGTATACTCTCCGGTCCAACTCGTGAATGTGGGCATTTTGAGGCAATGTTACAACTACCTCATGTACACAGACAACCCTCTCCTCCTACCAGCAAACACTAATACATGCGAGAGATGCAATTATACAGCCAAACTGGAGGCTAAGCTCTCTCAACCCCAGAATGGACCAGACAGTCAAGAGGAGAAGGGAACTACTTGCATCACACCACCAGTTTCACATATACCTATAAAACCAGCACCGGCAAAAAACACACAAATACACGAAAACATACTCGGAGGCTCTAAATAAAAATCTGCAAAAGCAAGAGATACCTCCAAAGCAAACATCGAAACAACCTCCACCCCCCCCCCCCAACGCAAACTATGAAACACATACTTCACAAAACCAGTGTCCCACACAATCACAGCCCTTAAGGCAGAACAACATACCCAACACACTAGTAATAGGTGATTCTATAGACAGGCACACCGACGACCCACTCACTAGGCTGAAAAAGGAGAAGGTTACTGTTAGCTGCCTGTCGGATGCCAGGATCTGCCACATAACACAAGCACTCAGGACACTCCAGAACAAGTACAAACATGGCTGTTATTGTCCATGTTGGTGTGAATGACCTGAGCTGTACCTCCCTGGACTTCATGAAAAGAGACATGGAAGAGCTCTCTGACCAGGTAGCCCAGGCCAGTATGACCCTGACCCCGAGTAGCATCCTGCCCTCACCAAGAATGATTCCACAGTATAAAGAAAAAAAAATATCAATTTCAACAACTGGCTAAGCTTCCTGTGTCATTCAAAGGGGATCAAAGTGGGATGACATGCTCGACAAGCCATGCTACTTCGCTATAGACGGCTTGCACCTGTCACCCTTAGGCTTTCGAATACTGACCAAGACTCTTGCCACCCCCATAGTGCCTTTTTTAGGCAAGGCTCAAAAGACAAACCCACCACCGTAAATAGCACAAGTAACAAAAAACTAAAGGTAATGCTACTCAATGCCAGAAGTCTAAACCTCAAAATGCACGCACTTGAGGCACTCCTCACTATGGAGAAAATCGATATGTGCAGTAACAGAAACCTGGTTTAAGGCTCCAGAGAGCACCCCAGCACCACCAGGCTACAACTCATACCATACATTTCGGCCACAAAACCCGGACCAAAATACAAAAGGCGGGGGCGTATCCATACTCATCAAGGATACCCACACCTCCAGGTTAGTGGCACAGCACGATGCTTCAGAAATCATCCACGTGCAACTAACAATGGGCAGAACTGCAATTCAAATTGTAGCTTGCTACAGATCACCCATGTCCCAGGACCCCCATTCCGCATTTCTGGAATCACTGGGAAACAAAGGTCCTACCAAACACCCTGATATTGGGAGATTTCAATTACCCAAACATTAACCTGGAAAACTACTCAAGTACCAACTCCCTTGCCCAACATTTCCTAGAATTTATAAACTCAAACGCCCTGGATCAACTGGTCAACACCCCCACCAGAGGTGAAAACATATTGGACCTGGCCATTACCAACACGGACGACCGGTGTTCCACACCGGAGGTCAACCCATCGCTGGTTAGATCTGACCATAAACTAATCGCTCTGGATATCCACATTTCACCCCAGGTTAAAGAAACCACTGTGAAAAACTTTTCAAAAGCAAACTTCATGTTACTTAAAACTGAGGTGGGAAGTTTCAAAGCCCCCATGCTAAAGGATAACGCTGCCCAAGCTGCAAAATCCTTTACTAATGCACTCCAAGGGCACCTACAAGAATGCATGGATCGTGCTATCCCAAGCAAAACTAAGACTCACTCCTCCAAGAAAAGGAAACCAGTCTGGTGGACCCCTGCCATAAACAAGCTATATAATAGAAGGAGGAAACTAGTACAGAAAGAGTAGGGAAGACATCCCTGATCAGTATCAGCAAGAAACTACGATTCCTCATAAAATCATCCCAGGCTAGCTTTGAAAGAAAAATTGCCAAAGACTCCAAAGATAACCACAGGGCATTCTTTTGCTATGTCAAGAATCTAACTGGCAATTCTCAGATCTGCTCAGAGTTAGTGCACAATGGCACAAAATACACTGACCGATATTGCCAACATCCTGGCAGACAGGTTCAGTGCAAACTTCACCCCCCCCCCCCTCACCCCCAAAAGGGCCCATAACCATACCAGAAGAATGTAGTGCCCCTGAAATCAGACACTCAGGTTAAAACAGCCCTCTCCAAAGCCAAAAACACAGCATCAATGGGACCAGACAGTGTCCCAGGCTGCGTCATACATGAGCTCAAAGATGAACTAACCCCTCGCCTAAACACACTGTTCAAACTCAGCCTCACCACAGGCTATGTGCCCATAGAGTGGCGCACAGGAATGGTTATTCCGCTCCACAAAGGTGGAGCCATAACAGACCCCGGGAACTATCGCCCTATAAGCCTGACTAGCTTGGTCTGCAAGGCTATGGAGCTCATCATCATGGATCTCATTAACAGAGAGACATTGGGAACCTCCAAACACTGGTCCATACCCAGTTCGGCTTTGTTAACAGCAGATCATGCCTCCTAAACCTGGTGGCTATAGATGAGGGAAAGCTGGTCCACACAGCCTACCTAGACCTCGCAAAGGCCTTCGACACCCTTCCCCATTCTGGGTATTCTAGACAAGCTCACCAGTCTGAACATAAACCCCTACGTCACGAGATGGGTTGCCAACTGGCTCATGGACAGAACCCACATGGTAAGAGTTGCGGGAGCTAGGCTGGACTCTAAACCTGTTACAAGTGGCGTTCCCCAGGGCTCAGTCCTAGGACCCCTCCTGTTCAGCATATACTTCTCAGAGGTACAGGCAAGCACAGGAGGACTATGGCTGACCAAGTTTGCAGACTATTGAAAACTAGGGGCTATAACTGACTCTCTGGCCGACACAGACATCCTCCAAAAAAGGTCTCACTGAGACAGATACCTGGTGTCAAAACCATGGCCTCAAGCTAAATGCCAAAAAGTGCATAGTCATCCCCTTTGGAAAAAAACAAAGTACCCACAAACTACCACATAGGTGGTAGCTCCTTAAATAGAGAAGACATAATAAGGGATCTGGGGACCCAAATAGATAGTAATCTCTCCTTTGATAATCACATTGCCAAATTGGTTAGAAAATCCTTCTATGTGGCCCACCTAATCACAAAAGGGTTTGCATCCAGATCAAAACAGGTCATTGTGCCCCTCTATGCATCACTCATCAGACCCATCATAGAGTACAACACCCCATTTGGGATGTACCTTACAACAGCTGGAAAGACCAAAACGTACCTCACCAAGACGATCACTGGCCTCAAACATATGCCCTATGCAGCTCGTCTGAAGAAACTCCAGCTGTACTCTGTTGCATACTGCCTACTCAGAGGTGATCTCTGCCTGACATACAAGGTCATGTCCAACCCAGAATTGATGGACATGCTCCACCTAAAAAAACATATCCCTTGAGTCACATGCTCTAGGGATCTAAACCTCGCCACAACAATAAACAGGACGTGTTGGAGGGATAGAGTCCTGTCTCAGAGACTTCCCATGCTCTGGAACAAGATTCCAATCTACATTAGGCAGAGCTCCTCACTAACACTCTTCAAGACAAACCTTGACGAGTGGATGGGAAACAAAGTTTACCCCGGGGATCACTCAGTGGCTCTGCTGGACAGAGGCACAGGGAACTAATCTAAGGGGGCGGCGAAAAACAACACATTCCAGCTAGGCTTATAAATGCCTTTGGGCAGATAGCCAGCCTAGTACCTACCTATGAACCTATAGAGATGACGTCGGGTGAAGTGCGACATCAGCCGAAGCCGGACCCAGACTTTGGAATCCGGCCGACTGAAGGGCTGCCTGACGACAGGACAACCCAGTTGTTATGACTGCAGATGCATCCATGAAGGACATCAACACATTCCAGCTAGGCTTATAAATGCCTTTGGGCAGATAGCCAGCCTAGTACCTACCTATGAACCTATAAATAAAGGAAGCCATCTTCATAATGAATGTTATGCACAATGTGCCATGATCTGACTATACACATCTGTACATAGCCCGTTTCAGTCCTAAACCTTCCATTAGACTTTAATGGACAGCATGTCATTTTACTTATCAATCATCAGTATCCAGTCAGTATCCAGGTCCTGGATGCATTGAGGAATGTGCCAGAGTTTGGATGGGGAGAGTAATCTACAAATATAATGGTCTATCTGAACAACTCAAGCACTTACTTTATGTGTGATGCTCCCAGTAAGATTTCTGAAGGGAAAAGTTTGAAATATGAACAGTTTCCAACAATCTGCATGGATAACTAGATTTTATTTGGAATGCTAAATTCTTTCTATGTCAGTGTCTGAATTAAGTTTACTTCTTCTGATGATGCAGTTAGGAGGGGGGGTAGGACGACATCTGTAGTGGAACAAACCAATCCAATACTGGTGAGTTGTGGTGACTTAAAGTAAGGGCTTAGCCTTGTATTTGACCATGTATTTGCATGCAGACCCAGTAAGACATTGCTAGTGGTCTTCAAGAGGTGAAATGAAGCAGTTCAACATTTCTTTCACTTTCTAGATGGAAACTGTGTGGTAGAATACTGCTATTGTTCCTGACCGGAGAGTTCCTGCCTCCTCTCTGGGACCACTGCCTTTTTTCCTTCATTCAATTCAAACAGTCAAGTATTTTGGGTTTTCACACTACTAACAGCTGCAGTTTCCTACTCTGCAGGATTTTTGACTATGTACCATTGCAACACCTTTTTTCTCCTAATCTATATACGTAACCACTTATTTAACCATCATTAGTATTTCATTTACTCTTTTCCCTTTAATGTCGTACCCTGTGATCCAGTTATTCTTTCATGGCATCCATTATTCTTTTCTGAATAACCTTCATAAATGCTTTAAGTTGATGGAACAGAAAGATGATTCATGATGAGGACACATATTCCAAAGTAACTAGGAATGAAACAGATATTGCCATAGCAAAGACTGATCTACAACTGGAGGATATTGGTCTTCAGGGTAAGACTTCTAAGTCAGTTTTTGAATTCTTAAACAATTCAAATCCCTTGATCCCGACTATTTTCGTGATTCAAAAACTCCACAAGGATATGTTTGAATGCCCTTTTAGATACACTGTGGCTGCCCAGGACTCAAAAACTCACCCTTTGGCAGTCTATATAGACAGGAAGTTAAAGCTATGCTTGGAAAACATATTCACACACTAAAAGTCCCCTGGGATTTTCTTGGAGAGAACAGTAAACACATTATAGCAAAAACATGTAAGGTATTGTGGGGATTGTGGATCTTTTACATGTATTCAAGAAACAGGGCCCAGATCCATTTTTAAGAAGCTCTTCTTACCTGTAATTTTATTTCCAGTGATGAGGTAGGACTTGTTTCTGAATTTATGGATACTATTTTAGAAAGAAAAAAAAAAAAAAAAAATATATATATATATATATATATATATATATATATATATATATATATATATATATATATATATATATATATATATATACAAAGTTCAGTAACCCAAAAAGAACGTATATCCAAAAATGTCCAAGGAACCCACCAACGGAGGAAACAAATCGCGGTCACACACACTGTTCAATATAAATTTCCACTGCTGCTGTCAGGAATATAATTACAGACACAGTCTCTCAATGAGGCTTTCAAAAAAGCCTTTACTGGCCGTAAAACATAGAAAACGCTGCTTCCCAACGCTACTTACAAGTGAGCGTGATGCTGTTGAAGGGAGAAAGGTCACAACTCAAAACGTTGCTTCATAACGTTACTTCCATGCAATCATGTACTAGCCATAGATGCCAACACAAACGCTGCTTCCAACTCTGCTTCAAAATAAGCATATATATATATATATATATATATATATATATATATATATATATTGCAAATTTAGTCATGGTGAGTTGGGAAATGTAGTTTGTATTTTTCCACCCCTTTTTTCAACATTGTGGTCTATACTTGCATTTTTGGATGACATTTTCATCTTACGGTTTGGACCACATGGTATTATTCCAGAATTTATTGACTACTTGGGGACCACCAATTTTTTGAAAGTTTACCCACAAGTCTGATAACAGTGAGATGAATTATCTGGATGCATTAATCAGACATACTGACAGTGTTTTTTCATCCACCACTTTGATAGCTTCACTTTTAAAAGCTTCCATCTCATTTCCTTTAAGAAGGGACTGGTTAAGGGTAAGTTTATAAGACTGGCAAGGATGGTTTCCTGCAATGATTACTTTAAAGAAAAAGTAAAATTGGGAAGTGTGTTTTATGCCAGGGGATATCCCAGGAAACCAGTGAAGTGGATTAGTAAGGAAGTTACTAAAGCTTGGGAAAACTAGCCACAAGCCTCTTTTTTTGGGTGGGATTAACCTGCAGCAACCCCGGGGTCTCACCAAGTAAAATAAAAGGGGAAAACAATTTTGAGAGAGCTCTTGTTTTGCAGTACAAACAGTGGAGCCAAATACATGAAAGACATTACGAAAAACAACTAGAGCATTCTTAGAGTGAATGACTTATTCTGCAATAATGTAGGTGAACACCCAAAGTTTGTTTACAAAATAGCTAGTAATCTTAAATCTGTATTAGAAAAAAAAGTCGGGTTGGTTATAAAAAGGGGTCGGGTAGTCCCAAGGGAACCTTTAAATGTGGATCCTGTAACCAATATTCTTATTATGGCAGGTGAACAATTTATATTGGTGCTAACATTTTACCCCTTTCTTAGTTTACAAAGGGGAAATTGTAGAAGTAAATGTCTAGTATAACTGGCTATGTGTCACATGTGCCCTTGCTTCTATGCAAGCAAAACTGAAAGAACACTAAGAACACTAAGAAAACAATTATGAACACAGGAATTGGTAAGGCAGATTAGACTGAATGCCACAGGCCTGCAGTGTCTTAATGAATTTGCATCAGTTATAGAACTAAAGGGCTGCCAAGCATTTAAACTAATGGGGTGGTGTCCTCGTGGTTGTTCTTTACTAAAATGTTACGGATGATTACCTTACTACAGTCATTCAAAACTGTGCAGTATATTTACTGTATTTATTAGAATGATTAGGTTTTAATATTTTAACATTATATAAAATATGGATTCTGTTTGGCTTCTTTAAGGGCTGATTTTTATTTTTGGTGGATTTCATTTGTATGAGGTGATATTACAGATTTAACTAGTGACATCCGTTTTTATGTATCAAAATATTTGTTTTGGTTGTGATTACAATTTTCAGTCCCTGTCTGATCCAGTCTTGGTGTCAAGGGCTAACTTTACACCAACTCTGCCAAATAACCACAAAGAAATGGTCCACAAGGATGTGGTAATGAAAGCCTGGTATTGTCTCATAATGTGAATACTAATGCAGCACAAAGGTGAGATGCATCATGGTAATAATAAGAGTCTGGGAAAATCTCAAAAGGTACCAAATAATTACTGCCTATGGCAGTCAATGCTGTAGCTGGAGAAAATGGGTTAGATCATACAAGAGCACAATTCACAGAACAAAACTGTTACAGCTTTGAAAAAAGGGAGTATCTATATTTTGGTGCGAATGAAACCGCTGCAAGTATATTCAAGCTATAAGGCTGACTGGTGGCCTGTCACTCCCATTTCCCTGACAGAGTGCAAGCAACATGATGCAATTATGTAGTTCATGTGACATGATCAAATATTCCAAAACCTGTTCAGGCTACTTCCATTGTACATGAAGTCTTTACTGGTAATACCTGGATAACCAATGTAGCATTGCTTGCCACGGACAAACCCAATGTCCTGATACCGTGTTCAAGACCCTTGCTTTGCATTCCCAGCTCCAGTGAACAATGAAGCAGCACAGCACCAAGGTTAGTAAACTTTTGCAGTATTCTGCACAGATACCCCCAATCACTACCGCACAAAACTAAAAACAGGCTAGATCCATCAGGTGACAGAATCCTTCATGCACAACCAACCCAGATTACTAAATGTCTTCACTTCCACAACATTACTGCTTACGATTTGTTAACCGGAGCCAATAGCTAATTAACTAATCACCACTGCCAAGTTTTCAGTGCGAGTTACCGACACATGCCAAAATATAGGTAGCTTGTCCGAGAGTCCATACCGCTGCCCCCTTCTGGTAAAACAAACTACTGAAACATTTCAAAATATCTGTCAGTGTCATATTATATTGCCATGGCGGAGTTATGGAAAATGTGCACAAGATTATCCACCACTTAAATAGTAATCTGAGCATCCACATTTAGCAGCCCAAACAAAGAGTAGGAGTAAATGGTGTGCTGTCTGAAATGCATCAGACATGAAGGCAGTAGCCCAAAATAATGCATCTTAAACACCAACCTTGCATACAAGCTTCACAAAAAAAGTTGCTCCTAAACTTCATAAGATACAGACAATGTATCTATGTACTGTTTTAGCTACTTCTCTATGATGTAGTTGTGCAACAATAAAAGTACCATGCACTGAAGGAAAAAAAAGAGAGAGAGACACAGACAGAGAGCAAAAACAAGAATACTAACATATGCCCATAACTCAATGGGTTCCAGTTTCTTCTCCTTCACCGCCTGCAGACTCTCTGCCTTTATTTTTTGCTGTATAGCCTCTTCCTTTATTTCCTTGTTCATTTCCTTTGCTGCTTGTCTGTGTCTTTCCATCTCTGCCTGCTGTTTTACAAATTGGCTAAGAGTTGGTGGCAAATCTTGACTTCCTGCATGTGAGTGTCCATGAACATGCCCGTGATGATCCTCGTGAGAGTGCCCATGATGGTCCTCATGAGGGTGCCCATGTCCATGCAAGTGCCCATGATGGTCCTCATGAGAGTGCCCATGTCCGTGCAAATGCCCATGATGGTCCTCATGAGAGTGCCCATGTCCGTGCAAATGCCCATGATGTTCCTCATGAGAGTGCCCATGATGGTCTTCATGAGAGTGCCCATGTCCGTGCAAATGCCCATGATGGTCCTCATGGGAGTGTCCATGTGTGTGCCCATTATGACCACCATGAGAGTGTCCATGTAAATCATGTGAATGACCATGATCACCATGGCCAAATACTGTCTCTATCACAAAGGCACAGGTCACGACAACTACAACCCCAGTACAAAGGCCAAGCAGATTCTTCCTTCGACTGTGCGCAGTCATCTTGTAACCTGTCAGACAAAAAGGAAAACAAACAGGTCAGCACAACTGTTAGACAGCCATATGCTTCATGTGTTTCTCATGTGTTTCTCCTCTTTAGTGACAGAAGCAGGAAAAGACAATAGCCCTTCATCAATGGAGTACTTTACGCTATACAGTACATTAAAAGTATAAACAAATGTTAAAATGAGAAATCTGTAATACAGCTACTACTGCCAATAATAAAAAAACTTTCCTTTCTAACTTGTAAAATAACAAAATACAATGCAGACAATCTTGTTTGGAAAACAGCTCAGACACTAGAGAGAGGGTGAACTACTAACATTCAGAGAAAGTGGGTGTTTACATGCATGGCCATGTGTTGGGAGAATATCATAATACAGCATAACAGCACACAATGTGGATTATTCTTGTCTAAACATATGCTAGAGACTGTAGAAAAGCAAACATCATCATCAGCTCCCCCCTTTTCCCATTTTTCTACATAGGGTTGGGGTATGTTGACTGTCGCCAGCTCTCTCGATTCAGTGCCACACTCCTGCCTTCAACACTCAGACTGGGGTAGATCTTCTTTCACACAAACCATCCACCTCTTTGCTGGAAGCCCTCGCTTCCTCTTTTCTTCCTGTCTATCCCAAATCTTCCTCACCAGATTGTCTTCTGCTTTTCTACACATGCCCCCACACCATCGTAATCTGTTCTCTTTGATATTTTCTGCAATTGGAGCTACTTTGGCTTCTGCTCTTAAGTCCTCATTTCTTCACCTGTCCCACAGTGTGCCTCCTACCACATTTCTCAGGCATTTCCATCACCTCTAGCTTCTTCAACTGTTCTGCCTTTACTGCCCAGGTTTCTGTACCATACAGTAGCACTGGTCGCCCATCTGTCTTGTACACCTTACTTTTCAGCTTCTTTGGCATTCTTCTGTCATAGACTACACCTGATACTCTATGCCAGTTGGCTGCATCCCCTCTGATTCTAGCTTTGACCTCTTCAATCAAGCTACCCTTCTCCTCAACTACCCCTCCCAGATCCTTGAAGCTGTTCACCTGTTCCACTATCTTCCCCTCTATTTCTATTATTAGCTTCTCCTGATTTCCCCAACTTGCTGCCATTACCAGAGTCTTAGCTATGCTTAGTTTCATCCCATGTGCCTTCAGATTTGCATTCCATTCTCCTATCCTTTGCTGAAGTTCTAGCTCAGAGTCTGCCTACAGCAGCTTTGTTGATCCCTCTCCTCCATCCTGTTTGCTAATGCAGTCCATCACCAGTATGAACAGCAGTGGGCTCAAGAGATGAACCCTGATATACACCCACTCCTACTGGGAACCCCTCTGTGTGGCTGAACACTGTTCGTACTGGAGTCATTGGGTCATCATACATAGCCTGCAATAATTCTGCCAATGTTTCTGGGATTTCAAACCACCGCAGTACTGCCAAGATCAGCTTTCTTGGGGCCTTATCATATGCTTTCTCAAAGTCTAGGAATGCCCAGTTGGACTCTCTCCTCATCTCTAGCTACTTCTCACGTATCTGTCTCAGTGAAAACATCGGGTCAGTTGTGCTGCATCCTGATCTGAATCCAAACTGCTCATCTCCCATCTTACGTTCTACTACTCTGCGCATCTGTTTAATCAATTACCCTCTCCAGAACTTTCATGCAATGTGATAAGGAGTTTGATGCCTCTGTACTGCCCACAGTTGTGGATGTCTCCTTTGTTCTCGTACACTGGCACGAGTATGCTTATTCTCCAGTAATATGGGATACACCTTTCTCGCCACACTGCTATTAGTAGCCTCAGGAGTCATTTCTCCCCTACCTCACCCAGCATCTTTATCATATCTGCTGTGACCTCATCTGAGCTTGCTGCTTTCCCCGACTTCATCTTCCTTAGTGCTGTTTTTACTTCTTCTACAGTGGGCTCCTCTTCTTCTCTCATTGCAGGTTGTTTCTGGGTTAGTACGGCTTCTGTGGGGTTTTCTTCATTCAGAAGCTGCTGGAAATACTCCTTCTATCTACCTTTGATGCCCTGTGGACTGGTGAGAAGGTTGTTGATGGCATCCCTTATGAAGGGTGTCTGACTATCTACTTCATCTTTTGGTCTTTACCAACTTCTGGAAAGTGACTCAGTAAGGGGTACAAAGAAACTATATCAGGTTGCAAGGTACAGTCCCCCTGATGCCCTATATTTTGCTACTGCAACTTCTTTCTTAGATCTTTGTTAGCCAACCAGTAGTCCTTCCTAGCCTGGTCAGTCTTTTCTATCTCCCACTTCTTCCTGCATTCCTCCTTTCTTTTGATGACTTCCTGGACTTCTGCATTCCACCACCAGCCTTCTTTATGTACCGGATTTCCATACCTGGCTCGGCCACATATCTTTTCTGTACTCCCAACACATGCTGTTTATACGCTGCCATTCTTCAACTCCATCTACTTCCTCCTCTTCTTGGGGTGCTAGAGCCCTGAGTAATTCCTTGAACTGTTGCACCTTCTCTCCAGTCAACTTCCAGGTCCTCAACCTGGTTTCTGTTGATCTTAGAGCCTTCTCTGACCACTGATTGCAGCTGATTGTGGCAACTAGTCATTTATGCTGTGGGCCAACTGTTTCAGTGGGGATGGCTTTGGAATTGTAGATTCTACCCCAGTGCTTTTTCCTTACTAGGAGGAAGTCTACCTGAGCTGCATGTTGACTACTCTTGTACGTGATCTTGTGACGCTCTCTTTTTCTAAACCATGTTTAAATTGCATTTGCCTTCTGCTTTTTACAGTTTTTGCACTTGTTTTATATCAATTTAAGTCATTTTTGTATTGTATAACTGTTGTAGGCTACATACCAAAGTGCGCTAGCCTGTTTATAGCATTTACAGTGTTTTCTGCTGTTTCCTGAAAAAAAAAAAAAAAAAACTGTTTTCCCACCTTTGCTGAACTAGATTAGTCCAGATTTCAGGTTTTGCTGAATTCCGGACTGTGGTATAGTTTCCTGTGTTGCCCATATCCTTACTTGGATAGGAGGAAGCTTTTCTGTTCACCAATGAGAGTGGGGAGCTTTGAGCAGCCTCTCTGTCCCTGGAGGAGTGGTCTCAGCCCTGAAACTAGTAGCTTATTGGCCGCTCTGGGTAAATTCCCATCTCTTTCAGTTTCCCTGCTTTAGAACCCACATTTGTGCGGTTTTGCATGATTTTGCGCATAGCGCAGCATCGGGCAGCGCCGCTGAAACGGGTTTAAACTATTCCCGCCTCCACAAAGTCTGCCCTGCAGTTGCTCGTATAAGTAATCTTATAAGTAAGCACTAATAATCTAAAGCACTACACCCTCTTATACTCCTTTAAGTACTTGGCTCCTTATTGGTCCTTTTTGATCAGTCAAAAAGTAGTTCCTTATACTATTCTGGCATGCCCAAAAGTCAGTTTTGGGTTTACTCTCCAGTCCAGCTGGTGACTCTGGGAATCTTGAGGCAATGTTACAACTGCCTTATGTACACAGACCACCCTCTCCTCCTCCAAACAAGCTCAAATATATGTGAGAGATGCAACTATATAGCCAAACTGGAGGCCGAGCTCTCTCAACCCAATACTGTCGCAGTCAGTCAGGAGGAGAAGGTACCCACACATACCACAAATCCAGTCTCACATAGACTATCGCAACAGAAAGCCAAACACAAACACAAAAAAAATACTCTGAGGCTCTAAATAAAAATCTGCCCAAGCAGCGGAGACCTCCAAAGCAGACATCCAAGCAACCGCTACCCCACAACAATACCCACGTATCACATAGTTCACAAAGTCAGTGTGCCACACAGTCACAGCCCTTAAGGAAAACAACACACCTAATACACTTGTAATAGGGGACTCTGTTGTCAGACACACTGACGCCCCACTCACAAGGCTGAACAAGGAGAAAGTCACTGTAAGCTGCCTGTCGGGTGCCAGGATCCGCCACAAAACACAAGCACTCAGGTCACTCCAAAGCAAGTACAAATATGACTCCGTCATTGTCCATGCTGGTGTGAATGACCCGAGACGTACCTCCCTGGACTACATGAAAAAAGAGAGACATACAGGAGCTCTCTGATCATGTAGCCCAGGCCGGTATGACCCTGACCTTGAGTAGCATCTTACCCTCACCAAGAATGATGCCACAGTATAAAGACAAAATGATCAATTTTAACAATTGGCTAAAGTATTGGTGTCATTCAAAGGGGATCCAGTGTCTGTCAGCCTGGGATGACATGCTCGACAAGCCACGTTGCTTCGCTAGGGACGGCTTGCACCTGTCACCCCTGGGCTTTCGAATACTTGCTAAGGCTCTTGCCACCCCCATAGTGCCTTTTTTAGGCAAGGCTCAAAAGACAAACCCACCTCCATAGACAACACAAAGAAAAAGAAACTAAGGGTAATGCTGCTCAACGCCAGAAGTCTAAACCTCAAGATGCACGCACTCGAGGCTCTCCTCAGTATGGAGAATATAGATATCTGTGCAGAAACAGAAACCTTGTTCAAGGCTCCCGAGAGCAACCCAGCACTACCAGGTTATACCTCATACCATGCTTTTCGGCCCCAAAACTCGGACCGAACCACAAAAGGAGGGAGAGTATCCATATTCAAAGATACTCACACCTCCAAGTTAGTGGCACTGCATGAAGCATCGGAGACCATCCATGTGCAACTAACAGTGGGCAAAACACCCTTTCAGTTTGTAGCCTGCTACAGACCACCCTCCCAAACTCAGGAACCCCACTCAGCTTTCCTGAGAACACTGGAGAATATGAAGGTCTCTCCAAACACCATTATATTGGGCGACTTCAACTACCCAAACATAGACTGGGAGCACTACTCAAGCCCAAACACCCTCGCCCAACGGTTCCTAGAAATTATAAACTCAAATTCTATGGAACAACTGGTCACCACTCCCACAAGAGGGGAAAACGTATTGGACCTGATCATCACCCAACATGGGGACTCTATGTTCCATACCAGAGGTATACCCCTCATTGGTAAGATCTGACTAGAAATTAATCTCACTGGACATCCATATCCCATCCCCACCCCCAGCCAAGGAAACCACGGTGAAGAACTTCTCAAAAGCAAACTTCACACTTCTCAAAACTGAGGTGGAATCCTTCAAAGCCCCCAGGCCAGTGGAAAATACGGCCCAAACCACAGAATCCTTTACAAACGCTTTCTATGGACACCTACAGGAATGCATGATCGTGCTATCCCAAATAAAACCAAGACTCATTCCTCCAAAGGCAGGAGACCTGTCTGGTGGACCCCAGCCATAAATAAAAGCTATACAACAGAAGGAGGAAGCTACTACATGAGAGAGCAAAATCCCAAAAAGGGAAGGCATCTCTGATCAGTACTAGCAAGAAAAAATGATCCCTCATAAAATCATCTAAGGCCAGCTTCGAAAGAAAAATTGCACAAGATGCTAAAGATAATCACAAGGCTTTCTTTAGTTATGTCAGGAACCTGGGTGGCAACTCCCAGATATGCTCTGAGTTAGTTCAAAATGACAGAAAATACACTGAACCCACAGACATTGCCAACATCCTGGCAGACAGATTCAGTGCAAACTCCCCCCCACAAAAGAGCAAATGTCTATCCCAATAGAGTGTACTTCCCTGACATCACAGATGCACAGGTGAGAGCTGCCCTCTCCAAAGCAAAAAAACACAGCATCAATGGGACCGGACGGTCTCCCGGGCCGCGTCTTACACGAACTCCAAGAACTGAACCCTCACAAAGTCACTGTCCAATCTCAGCCTTACTACAGGATATGTACCCAAGGAATGGTGTACAGCAACAGTGGTCCCACTCCACAAAGGTGGTGCCACAACGGACCCTGGAAACTATCTCCCTATAAGCCTGACTAGCCTGGTCTGCAAAGCTATGGAGTGCATCATCATGAAACTCAAGACATTGGGAACCTCCAAACACTGGATCCTACCCAATTCGGCTTTGTTAAGGGCAGATCTTGCCTCTTGAACCTGGTCGACTTCTTTGAAACAGTCACCAAGGCCATAGATGAAGGGAAGGTAGTCCACACAGCCTACCTGGACCTCGCAAAAGCCTTTGATACAATACCCCACTCGGGCATCATAAATAAGCTCACCAGCTTAAATATCAACCCCTATGTCACAAGATGGGTTGCAAACTGGCTCAGGGATAGAATCCACATGGTCAGAATTGCAGGTGCCATGTCAGACTCTAAACCAGTTACAAGTAGCGTCCCACAAGGCTCAGTCCTGGGACCTCCCTTGTTCGGTATATATTTCTCTGAAGTACAGGCTAACATGGGAGGACTATGGCTGACCAAGTTCGCAGATGACTGCAAAGTGGGTGCCATAATCGACTCGCCAACTGACACAAGCATCCTCCAAAAGGGTCTCACAGAGATGGATAACTGGTGCCAGAGCCATGGCCTAAAGCTAAATGCCAAAAAGTGCATAGTCATCCCCTTTGGGAAAAACAAAGTGCCCACAAATTACCACATAGGTAGTAATCCATTAAGTACGGAAGTAGTAATTAGGGATTTGGGGACCCAAGTAGATAGCAATCTCTCCTTTGACAATCACGTTGCCAAAGTGGCTAGAAAGACCTTCTATATAGCCCACCTTATCACAAAAGGGTTCACATCTAGATCAAGAGAGGTCATTGTGCCCCTCTACTCATCGGGCCCATAATTGAATACAGTGCCCCATTTGGGATGTACCTTACCCGACACCTGCAGCAATTGGAAAGACCCCAAGAGTACCTCACCAAGACGATCAAGGGACTCAAACAGATGCCCTACGCAGTTAGGCTAAAGAAACTCCAGCTCTACTCAGTTGCTTACCACCTACTCAGAGGCGATCTGTGCCTGACGTATAAAGCCATGTCCAACGCAGAATTAATGGACATGCTCCACCTCAGGAAATCCAAATTCCTTAGAGCTACACGCTCCAGGGACTTAAACCTCAGCACAGAAATAAATAGGACATGCTGGAGGGACAGATTCATATCCCAGAGGCTCCCCTCACTCTGGAACAAAATCCCAATCCATGTTAGGCAGAGTCCCTCAATGACCCTCTTCAAGAGAAATCTTGACGAGTGGATGGGAGATAGAAGAGATCCCAGGGGTAAACCTACGGTGTCCCTACTAGACAGAGGCACAGTAAACTAACCTCAAAAGGGCTATCTTCTGTGACATACTATACAGAGGCACAGTCAACTAATCTAAAAGGGTGGCAAAGCCAAACACACTCTGGGCTAGGCTTATAAATGCCCTAGGGCAGATAGCCTAGTATCAACCTATGTGTTGGCTAATATCAAGCCATTTACCAGACAGAAGTCCTTCTTTATTCCTGTTCCCCCACTCATGTGGACCCACACAGTCCTCATATCCTGTTCTGTCTGTCCCGATATGTGCATTCAAGTCACCCATTATCAACACCAATTCATGTTTTCCTGCTTTATCTAGTAGGTCCTGCAACTGCTGTCTGAATGCACTCTTTTCCTCACTATCACAACCCTGCTGTGGGGGGGGGGGGGGGGTAGGCTGAGATTATGAATACTTCCCTATCATTACACTAGAGTCCGACTGCCATGAGTCTGTCATGAATTATGACGATATCCCTTACTGCCTTCTGAAGCCTCCCTCTCACCACAATTCCTACACCCATTTCTAGCCTGCCCTCCACGTGAGTAGTAGACTCTGGATCCCAAGCCAAGTGGCTTTGCTGCACTGCCCTTCCATCTTGTCTCTTGGATACATCTGATGTCCAGCCTCCTCCATATAATCATGTCATCCACTTCCAAGCTGCATCCTGTCAGTGAATCTACATTAAGCGTAGCAGTTCTCAGTTCATGTTAGGCAGGCTGGTTGGTTTTACATCCAGCTTTCACTCAACAGAGCTATCCCAGGTAGCTCAGGTAGGGCAACCAGACATGGGCCAGCCAGTAGCTTATTGACCCAGGGCTGCTGGGCTTTATGGTGGGCACATACACCCCTCCCACCATTAGCAAGTGTCCCTGGCGTGGGTCAGAGTAGGCCGGGTCCTCAACCTACTTATCACCGGTAACTACCCATGCCCATTTTTGGCGACATTAGCCAACATGACTGAATTACAAAGAGCCATATTTTACACCATCGAGTGGCTAACCCTGCCAAAGCGCACAATCTGTGATCCGTGTTCTCCTATCTTGACGATACTCCGCACCACAGTAGATGCCCAAAAAAGGTTGGTCTGTACAACTCTTCTCCCTATAGGGCACCATGTAGCATCTGTGCTGCTGCCCACAGCGCCATTCATTAGTGAGCTTGAGATGGAAACACTTAGCATGTTTTTCAGACATGGGAAAAACCCCACGGAGACACAGGGAGAACATGCAAACTCTAAACAGGCATTGGTCACAAGTCAGGATTGAACCTTGCACCTTGTGCATGGGAGGCAAAGACCTTAACCACTAAGCCATCCAGTAGTCTGTTCTTTATACACCAAGGTGCTTCTGTATCATTACTAAACTTGCTGTTTTGTTTTATTTATGCATCTGTGTTGCTATGTTGGGTAGTATGCAGCTATGAAAATATCACAGTGGGCTGCCAGCAACAAAATTAAAATAAACACCTTTTTTTCTGCATTAGACTTCATGCTGTGTAACAATGTGTAGTAATGGATAATTCTCATCTCCATGCTATTTGAATTCTTAGATCTCCATTGGAAAAATGAGAACAGTCTGCACAGTCCATGGATCTGATTAGAGTAGTAAAAATGAATGTATCTGAAAGGCTGTTGGAGCACTGTCTTAGGTTGACCCTTTTCTTTGACAAAAATATTTTCTCAGTTTTGCACTCCCCTCTGTCCACTGCCGCCCATTTTGCACCATCTTTCCATCTTCCTATTCACTGTTTATCACACCTGTCTAGACACTAGACAGCCATAAG